>NC_133617.1:87688510-87801010 GCF_048593235.1 Sminthopsis crassicaudata
ATCAGTTCATTTGTTTACTGGTTTTTTCTCAAATCATCCTACTTATTATTTATTACAACATAGTAATATTCCATCACAATTTGTTTAGCCATTCCCCAAATGAAAAACATCCTTTTGATTTCCAATCCTTAAACACCACAAAAAGATCTTCTATACATAATTTTTTTTTTACAAATAAATTCCCCCATCACTTTTTTGTATGTCTTTGGGATAGCAGTGTCATTGGTGAATAAAGGGTATGGATAATTTTACAGTCCTTTGGGTATAATTCCAAACATGTAATTGTCCTTAATATATATGTTCATCAAATTAAATTGAATTTAGAAATCTTGGAGAATAGAATCAGCTACATAATAATATATTATAAATTCTGAGCTAGGAAGGATCTTTTTTTTTCTTTTTTATTAATTTTTATAATTATAACATTTTCTTTGACAGTACATATGCATAGGTAATTTTTTTTTTACCTATGCATAGGAAGGATCTTATAATCTGCTAGAATAAATCTGTAGCAGAGTATAATGTCTGGAAATGACCTTAAACACATAATGGGAGAGAATAGAGCACAGATGGTTAGATGTGGAAAAGATTTTAGAATAGAAATTATTAGAGATTATGAAGTACTAAGTCTGAAAGTAAGGGACATTCTAATATAAAATACTAAAATGTTAAAGCCAATAGTTTTTTTATCCTGTAATATCTACTTCAAAGTGCCATTTCTCTCATTGGTTAGTTACTTCTAGAAGATTTGTTTTAAAGAAAGTGTCTAGGTTGGCCACATTCACTTTCATTCCTCTTTGGGAATTGTCTAGATTTCTTTAACTACCATGACTCCTGGTGGATACCTTTTATCTTCTCTCTCTCAACTCCTCTTTTCAATTCCCTTTTATATGTTGCCTTCTTCAATTTGAATATCTTCCTTGAGGGAAGGATCTCACTTTGTACTTGTATTTATATTTACAAGGCTTAGCACCACATCTAGTACACAATAAGTGCTTAATGAATGCTTATTGACATAAATATTAAAACTAAGATGAGCCTTAGAAGACTGTTTCAGATATCAATCATTCAACAAGAATATATTAAGTTCCTATGCTTCCCAGAAACTATGTTAATCATTGGGATTCAAAGACAAAAATGTAAACTTCCCAGCCTTCAAGGAGGTTACATTCTATCTAGAATTAGGCATCTAAATAGGTAGGCACAAAATATTTAACAAATACAAAATAATTTTGTGGTAGTAAGGCACTAGCACCTAGAGAATCAGGAAAGACCTCATTTAGAAGTCATTTTATTTGCATTTTAAAGGAAACTGGGAATTCTAAGTGGTAGAAATGAAGAAAGAATCCAGTTCCAGGAACAAGGGGCAGAAAAGTTATCTTGGGATTTTTGAACTTGATTCAAAAGTGTATTTTGAATAACTGTATTAAATATGAATAGTTTCCCTCAAAAACCCATTTTTATACTTCTTTAAAATATGATTCTGAGAAGGGGTGTGTCACAGGTTTTTCACTAGGCTGCCAAAGGGAGGCATCTCACACAGAGACAGAGAGAGAGAGACAGAGAGACCCACACACAGAGAAAGAGGGGGGGGGGGGAAGAGAGAGAGGGAAAGGGAGAGGGACAGGCAGAGGGGGGAGGGGAGGGAGGAGAAGGGTAAGGAGAAAAGAAGGAGGGAGGGTAGAGGGAGGGAGACGGACAGACACTGAAGAATAGATTATATAGAAGATCAGTGGTGGAGTTGAAATTGGAAGCCATGTTTTCTGAGGGTCCAGTATAGTTCCATTTTAGAACTATCATACTCCTCCCCTTTGATGAATATTTAATTTGTAATTTGAGTCTGACTTGTCTGTCAAAATCTCTTCTGGTTACTGATTATTAAGTCACATTGAGGGCCCAGTTACCTAATATAGAGACCAAAAGGACTTCGGGAAATATTCTTAATTGTTTCAGATCTAGCAAACCAGATAAATAGCTGTTCAGGAGAATTTTTTGTTTCTGAATAGGCAAATCAGATGTCATCACAAATAATATTTGGGAAAATAAGGACTTTTACACATTCCCTGAGGAGACAACATCATTCATTATATAATTAATCATTAAATGCCTAGGAAGACCACATCCTTGGGTACTGAGGTATAACCTAACTCAGCTGGAATGAAGTCAAGACCACAGACACTGACCTCTGCAAAATGCTAATAACTGGCATTTAATAAGTGGTTGGCCTGGTTATTCTGTAGCAGTAGCAAAAATGCCAAGTAGCATTTTACTGTCCACCTTCTACATGCAGCCTTTCTAGTGTCTCATCCTTACACAACCCACTGCTACTGCCTTTCCTCTATTGATTTTGTTCAGTTTATCTTGTATAGTCTTATTTTTACAGAGGTATCAGCGTACTCTCTCTCCTAGTTGACTATGAACAGCCTGAAGGCAAGAACTGGTTTTTCTTTTGCCTTTTGTTGCATCCTCAGCACTTAGCACAGTGCTTGGCACATAGTAATAACTGTTGACATGCTTATAGTCTGCTGACTGACATAATGACTTTTCTTACTCCTATCCCTTTTCCTCACCTGAGCTAGGACATAAGGAATCTCAGAATTAGAAGCAGAATTCATCTTCTGTCCCAACCACTTACCTCAGAATCTCTTATAAAAATCATCAGCAAGTCTTTTTTTTTTTTCATTTAGAAACTCCTAATACTAACCTACTGCCTCACAAGGTAGGCCTTTTCCCTTTTGGATAAATTTAGTTGTTAGGAAATTTTTGTATTTTCATAAAGTCTAGATCCTTTACAAAACTGTTAGCCATTACTCTCTACTCTGCCCCTTGGGGGTCAAGAAGAACAAGATTACACCCTCTTCTCTAAACGAACTCTTGGAAAATACTGATCTTGTTTTGCTTTAGGTTTCCCTTGACTGGAGTAAATAATCATATGGCATGATTTCTAGTCTTTTCAGCATCCTGGTTACAATTTTGTGAATGTTCTTTACTTTTATTCAGTTCAGTTCAACAAATGTTTAAGGTATTCTGCTCAGCAATTTGGAACTATGCTCAAAAAGTTATCAAATTGTGCATACCCTTTGACCCAGCAGTGTTACTTCTGGATTTGTATCCCAAAGAGATATTAAAGGAGGAAAAGGGATTTGTATGTACAACCATATTTGTGGCAGCCCTCTTTGTAGTGGCCAGAAACTGGAAACTGAGTGGATGCCCATCAATTGGAGAATGGCTGAATAAATTGTGGTATATGAATGTTATGGAATATAATTGTTTTGTAAGAAATGACCAGCAGGATGATTTCAGAAAGGCCTGGAGAGACTTACATGAACTGATACTGAGTGAAATGAGCAGAACCAAGAAATCATTTTCCATAACAAGATTATATGATGATCAATTCTGATGGACTTGGCCCTCATCATCAGTGAGATAATTCAAACTAGTGCCACTTGTTCAGTGATGAAGAAAGCCATCTACACCCAAAGAGAGGACTGTAGGAGCTGAGTGTGAACCACAACCTAGCATTCTCACTCTCTCTGTTATTTGCTTGCATTTTGTTTTCTTTCTCAGTTTTTTCTCCTTCTTCATTTGATTTTTCTAGTGCAGCAAGATAACATATAAATATGTATACACATATTGGATTTAACATATATTTTAACATATTTAACATGTATTAGACTACCTGCCAGCTAGGGGAGAAGGTGGAAGGAGAGGAAAATTTGGAACAGAAGGTTTTTCAAGGGTCAATGTTGAAAAATTACACATGCATATGTTTTGTAAATAAAAAGCTTTAACAAAAAATAAATATAAAATAACTAAAAAAATGATATGGTTTATAGAAAATTTACTATAGAGTTTGGTCTCAGGTTAGGTGTATAGAAAATGGAAAACTGGCTCCACTGGATTCTGTCCTAGTTGAACCACATCTAGAATATGGCATTTCATTTTTGATACCTTATTTTAGGGGATAGTAAGAATTACTTTTTTGCTTTACTTTACTAAATTAAATATTTATTTTATTAGGAATGATTTTTGGGACATTTTATCATATAAATATAGATAACCTGGTTTTCTTCCTTTGAGAAATATGTGTTTAAATCCTTAGATCATTTGTCAATTTGGAAATAGCTTATATTCTTATGATTTCAGACCAGTTTCTTATATATCTTGAGGATAAGATTTTTATCAAAAAAACTTGCTGCATACATTTTTCCCTATGTATATTCCCTTTTTAAAATTTTAGTTTTATTGTTGTTTTTTGCATGTGTGTGCAAAAAACTTTTACATTTTATGCAATCAAAATTACCTATTTTATCTTCTGTAATGGTCTCTGTCCTTTGATCATGAACTTATTTGGTAAAAACATATATGCAGTTTTTTTTCTCAATGTTTCTCAAATTTGTTTATGATTTTACCTCTCACATAAACATCATGGAAAAAAAACCTGAAGCTTATTTTTGTATTAAATATTAGTTTAAATCTAAATTCTTCCATACTCTTTTTCAGTTTTCCCAGCAGTTCTTGTTACTATGGCTGTTATCCCAGTAGTTACGGTCTTTGTGTTTAAATAACATACTAGCTTATGAGATATATTTGCTTCTATAGATTATATAGATAATATGTTCAACTAAGATCAGTTTTTTTTTTAACTATTTCACACTTCTTTAAGAATTACTCTCTCAAAATGTAGATTGAATTTTAGAATTGGTAGGCCCCTTTATTTGCATACTTTTTCATCATTGCTCTTGAGATTCATGATTTTTGACTCTCTATTCTATCACAGTGGCAAAGATGACTCCCAAAAAGTGATAAATGTTGGAACAGACTATGGGAGAAAAACACATCAATATAGTCTTTCAATCAATCAATATTTATTAAGCATTTATTATGTGCCAGCACATTGCTAAGCACTGGGAATACAAAAAATTCCCCCAGAGAAATATAATCTAGTTGGAGAGACAACATAAAAACAAACGCAGATAGATAGATAGATAGATAGATAGATAGATAGATAGATAGATAGATAGATAGATAGATATCTCTATCTATTTGTGTCCTATGTATCTATGTTTGGTGTGTGTGTGTGTGTGTGTGTGTGTGTGTGTGTGTGTGTGTGTGTGTGTGTGTAGAGAGAGAGAAACAGAGAAACAGAGACAGAGAGAATGCGAGAATCATATACAAGATAAATAAGAAATAATAAACAGGGAAAAGGCACTAGAATTAAGTGGGGTTGGGGAAGACTTCCTGTAGAAAATGAGATTTTGGTTGGGATTTAAAGGAATCCAGGGAGGTCAGCAGACAGAATGAAGCAGGAAAACATTCCAGGAAGGGAAAACAGCCAGAGAAACTGCCTGGAGCTGAGAGATGGAGTGTTTTATTCATGGAATAGCCAGAAGACCAATACATAGTAGTATAGGGGGATAAGAAAAGAAAGCCCAGAGCAGAACCCTGAGGGACATTGGTAGTTACAGGTCCAAATATAGGTTTAGTGAATTAAAACTGAATTAAAATAATACTAGAAAGGGAAATAATTCAAACTCTGACCAAGTTAATTTTAGATGGAAAGAAAAGGTGCAAAGTTTATAAACCACCTCCCAATTCAATTTAATTCCATAATCCTTTCTTAATGATATACTATGTGCAAAACACTATCTTAAACCAACAGATGAATTGGAGCCATTGAGAATTTGTTTAAGAGTCCTTTAAACTGGAGAGATGCAAAGACAAAAATGAAAGTCTGGTTAAGAAGCTTAGAGCCTAGTTAAAGGATGAGACTAGAGGACAGAAAGGAATAATGCAATTAGAATATTATAAAGTACGAGGAGAAATCAGACTAGAATAGGATGAAAATCTTAAGAAATGGATGGATTTATAAGGAAAGGCTTCAAGGAAGAGGTGTCACCTGAGCTTTACTTTCAAAAAAGGAAATACTTTAACAGGTGTAGGGACAGATCACTTTTTCTCCATAGTGAACAGACTCTCAGTAGAAGGTAAGAGGTATAGAATGAAAGGATAATCAAAATGTCAAAATAATGTAAAGATAAATCTGTAAGATCAGATAAACTAGCACTCAGAAACCTTCAATCATTCTCTATTGTTACAAATTGCATATCCTGAAATTCAGAGGTCTCCTCAATAATGGCTCCACTTTACCTGTCTCTCTCCACCCCCAAACAATATTACAGCAAAAACATACTACTTTCTATTCTGAATCTGACACTTCCCACTTCTGCATGGTCCCTGGAGTCTTCCATGTGTGGAATGGACTATTTTCTTCTTCACTATGTTCAAGACCTTCTTCTATTTAAGGTCACCTCCTAGTAATTTAAGTACTGTTGAAAAGATACCGAATCAGAAAAGAACTGGAAATAGAACAAGAAAAATCTGAGTTTAGATCCTATCTTAAGATGATTAGCCATGTGGCTCTGGACAAGTCCCTTCACTGCTTCAGTTTCTCCATCTACAAAATGAGGATAACAATAGCACCTTATCTCCCAGATTTGTTATGAGGATTAAATGATACAATATTTTTGGAGCACTTTGCAGACCTTCAAGTGTTATACCTAGCTATTATTAGAAGGGACTGATGATATAGGCAGCAAGGTGAGACAATAGGTAGAGGGCCAGGTCTGGAATCAGAAAAACTCATCTTCCTGAGTTCAGATTTACAGATATTTCCTAGCTTTGGCAAATCACTTAACCCTGGTTGCCTCAGTTTCCTCACCTGTAAAATGAGAAGGATATGGCAAACCATTTCAGTATCTTTGCCACTAAGCCCCAAATAGGGTCATGAAGAGTCAAATATGACTTACAAGAATTGATGACAGAAATTGCCTGTGAAGGAAATCAGAAATGCAGGCGGACAAAAATAGAGGTATTGGGAATTCTATGTATGGTTTATAGTCAAGTTCTTTTGCTGGATATAGCTGGTTCAGTTCATTACTGCTCTATTGGAACTGATTTGGTTCATCTCATTGTTGGAGAGGGCCTTGTCCATCAGAATTGATCATCATACAGTATTGTTGTTGAAGTGTATAATGATCTCCTGGTGCTGCTCATTTCACTCAGCATCAGTTCATGTAAGTCTCTCCAGGCCTTTCTGAAATCAACCTGCTGGTCATTTCTTACAGAACAATAATATTCTATAACATCCATATACCACAATATATTCAGCCATTCTCCAATTGATGGGCATCCACTCAGTTCCAGTTTCTGGTCACTACAAAGAGGGATGCCACAAACATTCTTCCACATACGGGGCCCCTTTCCCTCCTTTAAGATCTCTTTGGGATGTAAGCCCAGTAGTAACACTGCTGGATCTCAAAGGGGATGCACAATTTGATAACTTTTTGAGCATAGTTCCAAATTACTGAGCAGAACACCTTAAACATTTCTTAAACTTAACTGAATAAAAATAGAGAACATTCACAAACTTGTAACCAGGATGCTGAAGAGACTTAAAATCATGCCATATGATTATTTACTCCAGTCAAGGGAAACCTAAAGCAAAACAAGATCAGTATTTTCAAGAGCTCTTTTAGAGAAGAGGGTGTAATCTTGTTCTTCTTGATCTCCAAGGGGCAGAGTAGAGAGTAATGGCTAACAGTTTTATAAAGGATTTAGACTTCATGCAAATGCAAAAATTCCTAACAATTGGCCCGCTCATTTCACTCAGCATCAGTTCATGTAAGTCTTTCCAGGCCTCTCGAAAATCATCCTGCTAGTCATTTCTTACAGAATAATAATATTTCATAGCTTTCATATATCATAACTTATTCAGCTATTCTCCAATTTATGGGCAAACACTCAGTTTCCATTTCTGTGCCACTATAAAAAGGGCTGCCACAAACATTTTTGCACATACAGGTCCCTTTCCCTCCTTTAAGATCTGTTTGGGATGTAAGCCCAGTAGTAACACTGATGGATCAAAGAGTATGCACAGTTTGATAACTTTTTGAGCGTAGTTCCAAACTGCTTTCCAGAATGGTTAGATCTGTTCACAATCCACCAACAGTTTTCCCATATCCCCTTCAATATTTGTCATTATCTTTAATGTCATCTTAGCCAATCTGACAGGTGTGTAGTGGCATCTCAGAGTTGTCTTAATTTGTATTTGTATTTTCTGATCAATAGTGATTTGGAGTACTTTTTCATATGATACAAATAGTTTCATATTTCTTCATCTAAAATGTATCTATTCATATTCTTTGACCATTTATCAATTGGAGAATGGAAGCTGTATCATATTAAGGCTTTACCTTGAATACATAGTCAACTAATAACTCTTGAATCTTTTTGAATGTTTATTCTCTTTATTTCTCTCCAGGGATGTATTTCCCCAAGGTTTACCTGATGAGTATGCTTTTGTCACTACCTTCCGGTTCAGGAAAACTTCACGAAGAGAGGACTGGTATATCTGGCAAATCATTGATAAATATGGAATTCCACAGGTATGACATCATCCCTTGGTCTGATTACTGCTCTTCCTATGTTTATAAAGTTACTTATTTCCTTCTTTCTTTGTATACATAAAAACTCTTCTTCCTGGTCATTCAAACATAGGGCTGAATCAGACTAGTTGCTAGATTTGATTGCTGTCACTTTGAGGCCAATTTCTTGGATTAAAAAAAGGAAATGTGCAATGCAGTAATCTGTGCTAATTTCCTCCTAATTTTGACCATTGCTCTTCCTTCTACTTAATGCTTTTTCCTAGATCTTTGGATATTTTGCCCTGAAGAATTTTTTTGACTTAACCTTGAAAAAGCACCCTGAGATCTCTTAATTTGAACTAGGCTTATCCCCTAGTATTTCTTCTTCTTTTCCTTCTGTTAAGTACCACTAATCCTTCCATGGGTTATTCTTTAGGACTAGAATAGAGCTTAGACAATTCACTTCCTCTTTGAAGTTTAGTTTATTCTAATAAGAAGATTGTCCTAATGATATCTAAAGTTATATTAGCTCAAATTCTATAATCCTTTGATACTGAATTCATTAATCTGGTGCCCACGAGCTCAAGAACAATGGCAAATCAGATGGTAGCACAGCTTCAGTCCTAGTGAGTCCCACAGAGACTGAGAGAGAGAAGGAAATTGAAGAGAAACTAAGACTCATGAATACTTTATTGACGATAATATATCAAGATATGAAAAGTTCTTATCCCAGCTATGATAGCTATGGCCAAGTCCTTCTATGATGAGGGAAGGGTAAAGAAATGAAAAAACTAGAAGACTGGAGGTCAGGAGAAATGGGATTTATTAAGAGAAGATAGTTCAATAGATGGAAATATGGGGGTCTCTCCTTGTAATTCTCTATCCATCTCCATCTGACTACAGTTTAAATTCATGGGTTGATGAAATATTACTTCTACTAACATTCTCTGTTCCCATTAAATTTCCTTTTATTGTGCCTTCTTCATTGCATTTTTCCATTTCTGTGTCTTTCCCTAGATTTACCCCTTTTCCTGGTATGTTTTTCATCATTTTGAGCATAATCTTTTAGCACTTCTATTTTTTTAACTTAAAAGCCATCCTGAGACTTTTCTTGGTTTTTTCAGTTAATGTAGAACCTTCAAATAACCTGGCAATTTTTTTTTTCGTATCTGCTTATCTATATACATGTTGTTTCCCCTAGTTAAATATAAGCTCCTGGAGAAAAGACTTTTTTCTTTTTGTATTTGCATTTCCAGTCTTCTGCACATGGTACATGCTTAAGAACTGTTATGTGATTGATCCTTTCATATCCCTGGGGGTTGCTCTGAGGCTTATGTCTCTAGTGTTTGCTGTGTCTTGAGTCACTGGTCCTTGTATGTTGATAGACTCCCTGTTAGCCTGTGATAATGATAATGTTCAAAGTTAAATATTGGACTTAGAGTTGGGAGACTTTGAGTCAAGCCCTGCATGTGACATTCTCTATGCTTAGATTAATAAATTTATTGACTTGACTTGAATGTATGATGCTGCATAAGCCATTTTAAGTCACTAGACCTCAAATGATAAATGATCAAATGATGAAGAGGCGGTTTTTGGAGGAAGAAATCAACAGTTCATATAACCCACATACAAATGGTCTAAATCATTATTGATTAGAGAAATACAAATTCAAAACTTTGATATATCATCTCACCTATATCAGGTTGGATAAAATGATATAAGGGGAAAATCACAATATATAAGGGATATGGAAAAAGTGGGACACTAAAAACTATTGATGGAACTGTGAACTGATCCAACCATTTTGAAGAGCAATTTGGAATTATACTTAGAGAGTTTTAAAATTGTGTATACCCTTTAACTCAGCAACACTACTATTAATTATATTTCCCAAGGTGACCTGGGAAAAAGAAAAAAAAGAACTTACATGTTCTAAAATATTTATAGCACCTTTCTTTGTAGGGGCAAAGAACTGAAAATTGAGGGGATACCTATCAGTTGGGGAATAGCTAAATAAATTGTGGTATGTGGTTTGATAAAATACAAAAGTGACAAGAGAAATGATGAACAGGTTGATTTTTGGAAAACATAGAGAGATTTACATTAAATAATGAAGAATGAACATAGTAGAATCAAGAAAATGATGTATTCTCTAATAGCAATATGATTCAAAAAGCAAATGTGAATGATTAAGCTATTCTTAGTTTTGTGAATATTGCTATCCAGCTTCAGAAAAAATCTGATATGTGGAAATATGTATTATATAATTGTGTGTGTGTGTGTGTGTGTGTGTACGCGCACGTGTGTGTGTGCAAGAGAGAGACAGAGAGAGACAGATAGATACACAGACACATAGAGAGACAGAGAGAGATGCTGGCTTTCTTTATTGCAGGGTTGGGAGAGAGGTATGAAAACAGATTGGAACTCAAATGTAAAAGAAATCTTTTTTTTAAAAAAAGAAACTTTTTGCAAACTATAAATAACTAATAATCCTAATATGTATGATTTATAAGTATTGTTATCTCTTTCACTGTGACAGATTATAATTCCCTCTAAAGTTAGTAGCTGACCTTTGAAAATCGTCATTTCCGTAGCCAACTTGGTGGTAAGACTAAATATTACTAGACTGGTCCTTGGAGAAAGCCAAAAGCTACCATGAGGACTATTATTGATTCTTTCCAGCTTAAAAATATAATTGTACTGTCGAAACCATATGAGATTAGGACTGCCTGTGTATAGGGCACTGGTGTAATTATATCAAGATTTTCCCCCTTCCCACTATCATTTAGTCTACGTTTCTTCATATTTTCCACAAGAGTAACATGTCTCCTGGCTCCCTTCCCAACGTTATTCTTTTCCTACCTTCTCTCTATTCTTCTCTTCTTCTCTTTCTTTCTATCCTTCCCTATCTTTTGTTTCCCTCTCCCCCCTTCTTCCTATTCCTTTGCCCTTCTCTCTATCAAGAAGTGCAAGAGATTCTTATGGACTAAAATGATAATAGAAGTATTTATTTATGTAGCATAAGGTTTGAAAAGTACTTTATGAATATTATCTTGTTAGAGTCTCCCAACAATTCTAATTGTAAATGCTTTAATTATTCCCATTTTACAGGTGAGAAAACTGAGGCAGGTTGAGGTAAAGTGACTTGCTAGTTCACACAGCTAGTTAGTGTTTGAGGCTAGATTTAAATCAGTCTTTCTGACTCCAAATTGGTTGTTTTTTATAATATGCTATTGATACTTTAATCCGCTTTAATCCGCTCCATTTCCCACCTGGACAGATTCACCCCTACTTAGGTAGTCTCATGGTCCTCACAACTTCCTGTATAAACACTATACTTAGTGCAAGCAGCTCAGAATTTATGAGTTTAAGAGATCTACCAGCCTTGGCCTCCTCAGCTGAAGCAATTATAGCATGCAACCCTTTCCAGAATTATTTTCATACTAGATAATGGAATACAGGTACTTCACAGAGTATTTTGAATTAAAGATTTCTCCCTCTTCCAAATATCATTCTATATTTATTTTTCCACTTCTTCACTCTGGCTTTTACTTATCAACTATTGTTTTCACACTATCTTCCAAAATAATTTTTGACTTTCCACTTTGATGGGTTGCAGACGGTCATTTTCAGCTCCCATCTAAGTGGGGAATGCGAAACTTGGTAATCATAGTCATCCCAGAAACCAATTGGTGTGTGATCAAAGATTTCATTCTCTGGCAGATTGTTATCCCCTTTGCTCACAGAGTTAATGAGCCAACCATATGTCAGTCAGTCATCTGCTTTTGTCTTCACCTGGAAAATGAGCTTTTGGAAAGGAGATGCCAAATTTTTCTATTGAGTCACAATGTTTTCCTTTGGGAAGTATTAAAAAAAGAACATGTCTAAGGCTTTCTCCAATTCTATCCTCTTCATTGACCATCTGGAAGAAAGAGCATTCAGGAAACCTGGGTTCTCTTCTTAGCTCATAGAATTACCCTGCTTTAGAAAGAACACTAAACTGTGAGGCAGAAGTCCTGGATTCAAGCCTTTACCCTAATACTTGTTTGCTGATTAATATTGGGCAAATCACTTAATTTCCCAGAACTTCTGTTGTTTATATGTAGAAATGAAAATAATAATGAATGTATTTGCACACAACATAATACACACATTTAGTGTGCAGTTATTGTGAGGAAAAACTAGGATATCAAATACAGTTGAGAGCCCAGAGGACCTCAAAATACTTACATTATAACACACTTTGCATACCTAATTGAGAGTTGGAAAATCTATCTGAATTACCCAAGGCCAAATGGTGTTAGATTCTGCCACTCATTAGTCTCTTATTTTTTTTTTTTTTATACCATATTATTCTGCTGTTTTGCCCTCTCTGGTTCCAATTCTATTAACTCTGAATCAAGTTACTTTTTCTCTTTGTGTCTCAGTTTTCTCATCAGTAACAAGCAAGGTTTAGAATAAATGACCCCTAAACTCCTTCTACTGTTAATATTCCATATGCCAAGTTTTCTTCCAAGTTGTAACATTTTACAGTTCTGTGATTCTGTAGAGCAGGGAGGGGGTGGAACTTTAATGGTTAAGACATTTTTTCAGTTGTGTCAGACTGACCCTACTTGGGTTTTCTTAGCAAAATTACTGGCGTGATTTGTCATTTCCTTCTCCAGCTCATTTTACAGATGACAAACTGAGGCAAACAAAGTTAAATTAATTGTCCAGGGTTCAAGACTACTGTTTGAAGCCATATTTAAACTCAAAATGATTAGTCTTCCTGATTCTAAGGCCTATGTTCTATCCACTGAGATACTTAGCTGCCTGGGTACTCAACATTTAGAAACTCACCATGTAAACACTTAAATTCTCAACATTTAAATGAGTGGAAATTGGAAATTATTGAGGATAAAAGTTGTCTCATAGAATAGCCTGGCATCTTGTCTGGCCTTGCTTCAGGTTAGTGAAAAGTCAAAATTCTTTGTGTACTACATTACAGTAATACAGATGAGCAAGAATATCTGAGATTCAAGTTGCTAAATTCAATGGAATTCCCAAATCATAAATGATAAAGTGACCACCTGTCAATACTACTGGGTTTCTCAAAGTAAATAATAACCTGCGTGAAGACTAGGTCAACCATTTATTGTGATGCAGCTATAGAAAAGCAATAGACCCCATAATCAATATAAGAAATAGATTTGAATAAGAATAGATTCGAACCCCCATTTTACTATTTGCTACTTGGGTGAATCATTTTTCTTTTGAGATTCAGTTCCCTTAGCTGAAAAACAGAGAGGAATTGAATGTGTATGGTTCCTAGATCACAAAATTGTGAGAGAATAAAGAGAGAGAAATGAAATTGAGCCATTCTTAAAGCCAGGGGTTTTTCACTGTTGTCCGACTTTTTAATAACTCATTTAGGATTTTCTTGGCAAAGATAAGTGTCTTGCCATTTTCTTCTCCAGCTCATTTTACAAATTAGAAGCTAAGAGAAACAGGATTAAGTGACTTTCCCAGGATTACATAGTTAGTAAATGTCTGAGGCTGAATTTGAATGCAGGAATAGGAGTTCTTATAATGCTTGTATGAGAACAAGACAAAGGAGAGAAAAGTAAAGTAACACAAGTATGGACTTTACTGATGTCCCCTTGGACAAACAACTTTATTTGTTGGATGTTCCACTTTCTCATCTATAAAATGGGAATAACAATCTCTATTTATTAATCATAAGATTGTTATGAGGAAGAAATTCTATAAAAGCTTTGTCCCTATAGCTAGCTAAAGAAATAGATGCTATTAAAATCTTTATAGTATTTCAGAGTCATCCAAAAATCTTTCTCACTGGCAAAACTTTGAGGAATTTTTGAAATCAATTGAGTAGGGCAAGCTTTTGATCTTTGGGGTGGTAATTGCTGGTAATCTAAGCTGTCTGCCATCTGTGACTATTCTTTTAATTTGTGACACTCCTCATCGCCTCTTCATGAAACTTAATACTGCTACTTAGGCGGTACCCTCTTTTTTCCCACGACTTGAATGAACAACTGACCATTGGACAGAATTTGGAGTATTCATTTAGATATAATTGATTTAGTCTCATTGCTCAAACAGATACTGGTTCTATGACCAGAAATTTTGCTCATCCTGAAAAAATGCCCTCTCATATTAAATATTAATCAATTGAAACAAAATCATATCATCATGAAAAAAATGATCATGAAATTGAAAGAGTCATGAATGAGTGAGTAGACTGAGTTTCTAATCCTAGCTCATCATATGCTAGATTTATTACCATTGTCAAGTTAATTGATTTCTCTGAGCTTCAGCATATACATAGGTAAAATGGAGGTGCCTATATCTGGGGAGATGATAGTGGGAGAGGTAATAAAGGAGGCTGGCTACCTTTCCAACGAGTCTCTCAAAATAATAATAGAAATATATAAAAAAAGAAAATTTAATGATGATGGTAATATCTACAATGTCTATTACATTGTGCAAAATAAAGTAATAAGAAAATAATACAAAGTAATATTTTAAAAGGATAATGAGGGATAAAAAAAGTTTTTTTTTGTTGTTGTATAAAGGAAGATAGGTCTTTTCTGAACTGTAAATCAAGAAGCCAAATTTTCTGACTCCAAATGCTATACTCTTTTCCATCACATCTTCTTCAATATTATAATGAAAAGAATCATAGATATTCTGGAGTCTAGGAGGAACCAAATAGGAGTTGGGTATGTGTACTTGGGAGGAAAAGATTTATTTGAAAATATAGGGTATTGCAGATTATGGCAGAGTTAGAATTCTGGTTTGAAGATTTTAGACGTCTGTCAAGTAAGAAATGGAAAACAATCTGAACAGGAATGTGACAGGAAAAAATGGTGATTTAGGATAACACATCTTTTCAGGCTCAGGGGAGAGACTGGAAGAAGAGAGATGATGTAGTAATGAAGGTCTGGACTTGAGGTGATAAAGGTCTGGGCTAAGTTTTTTGACACAGATGTGGGAATAGGTAGGGAAACATTCAGGGGAATTTCAGAGGAAATAGGACTTGGTGACTGATTAGCTACAGCAGATCAAGCAAAAGGAAGGGTTGATGGTGATACCAAGATTTTGAGCTTAAGGGAGTAGGAGGATGACAACTGTATTGACAGGGAAGTTGCTAAGAGTAGCCAATTTGGAAGGAAAGATAAGTTCTATCTTGGAGGAGCTGAAGTTGAAATGGTCTAAAAAATTCAGGAGGAGAGGGAAAAATGTGCATCATCAGTCTTGTGGTGATAATTGAGATCATGAAACAATTAAGAATGAGAAAGAGAAATACTTTTGAAGACGGCCAATTTAGGAATGTTTTTTGATGGACTATTTATATTTGTAACAAAGATTTTGTTTTTTTCCTTCTCTCTCCTGATTTAGTTTTCTACTTTCTGTTCAGTATCTCCTCTTTATTCTATATTTTTCTAATTTGGACATAGTTGTTGCGGATTGTCTCTTTATGAGACTATGTCACTCCTTGAGAACAGGGATGTTTCTTTTTGCCTTTTTGTGTGAAATAATGAAAAAAAGTGCCTGACACATAGTAAGCATTTAATAAAATGTATTGACTGACTATCTTTCAAAGAGGTAGTGGAGATAGGAGGGAGAAAAAATAAATGTGTGTTAACTGAAAACATATTTTAATTAAAAGTTCATACCTTCATTGTCCACCTTACCAGGTTATTCTGTCTCCAGTGAGATAAAAGTACTGTAAAATATTTCACAAACTTTAAAACACTATAGGGATATCGGTTATTACTTTTATTATTCCCAAAATGGCAATACTATTCATATTCAAGAATCTTTTAATCTTTTTATGTGCAGTACCATATACATTTAGATGAAGGATTTAGAACAGCTCCTTTATAATGTTTCCACTATGACCATAGTATTAAACTTGTTTCATACAACAGATTGACTTCAGTGACCTGGTTCCCCAAATTGTTCTCAGGATTAATAGAAGTTGGCTTCCACTAAGCCCAAAGACAGAATTGTTTAGCCAATTCATATCATCAAGGTGAATGACTGTGAAGAAAAAAGTCAAGGCTTTTGTCAAGAGCAGGTTTAGTTGTTTCCCCTCCCTGATAATTTTTGCTTCCTGGCTCTCTCTCTCTGGTCTGAAATTCTCCCTCTTCGGGAAACCTGGAGGGATAGGCTTGGCCTGTTGCCACTCCCTTTCTTGCCATCTGGAATAGCTCTTGAATCCCTCACCACCTCATTATTCTGTGATCTCCTTTTATATCTCATTTGCAGACTCTTCTGTCCTCCTCCTGTCTGTCTCTTCCTTCATTCTTCTCTCCTGCTGCCAAAATGAGCTCAGTGCTGAAACCCTAGGGGGCTGCTTGGTGATGGAGTCTATGTTAAAGACACAGGTCTAACTCCCACAGTCTATCTTGGTAACCGCTGATAGCTCCTTAGGGAAGGATTGGCTAGACACAAGATGAATAGAAATAAATAGGAAGTCATGATGGTTGACCATCAGATAATGAAAGCCGGCAAAACAGAAATTTTGTTCTGTTATTAAAGGTATTATTCTGGACTGGAGATAGAGATGTGGTACAATGAAAAGAGCAATGGACTAAGTGGGAGAAACCTAGATTCCAGGCCCATTTCTGCTTCTCTCCTAGTTTTTAATGAGGGAATGAGGGATAGAGACAAAGAGAGGAGAAGGAAGGAGAGAGAGGAGGAAGAAGAGAGAAATAGAGACTGAGAGAAAGAGAATGTGAGAGAGGGGGGAAAGAAAGAGGGGGAGAGAGAGAGAAGTAGTGAAAGAGATGGAGGAAAGTGATAGAAGAAAAAAGAAAGAAGGAGAAGGAAGATGAGGAAGGAAGAAGGATGAGAGGGAGGGGAGGAAAATGAGGAAGAGGAAGAAGAGAAGAAGGGAAAGAGAGGAGGGAAGGGGAAAAGTCTTTATCCTGAATTTCATTCCTTTAATTCTATTAGATACAAATATCTCATCTCATATTCAACATATTTTTTTCTTTTTCTTTTTTAAGGCTGGGGTTAAGTGACTTGCCCAGGGTCACACAGCTAGGAAGAGTTAAGTGTCTGAGACCAGATTTGAACTCAGGTCCTCCTGAATTCAGAGCTGGTGCTCTATCCACTGCGCCACCTAGCTGCCCCTATATTCAACATATTTAAAACAGAATTCACCTTTCACATTCCACCTTTTTTTTCCTAACTTTTCTCTTTCTGTTATGGGTACCATTATTCCTTTGTTTACCAAGTTTTACAACCTTGGAACCATTTTCAACTCTTTTCTGTTCCTAATCCCTCCATATTTGGCTAGATGCCAAATATTCTCAATTATAATTCCATACCTCTCAATCTGTCTCCTTCATTCTACATATATGACCACTATACCCCCACCACCTTTATTCATTTATCACTTCTTTGGACTATTGCAATAGCCTACTAATTGTTCTGTTTACCTTAAGTAGGTCTCCTTTCCAATCTATGCTTAACACAGATGTCAAAAGGATTCTCTTAGAATAAGACCTAACTATGTCTTTCCCTTGCTTAAGAAGCTTTTGGTGGTTCCCTCTTGCCAACAGAACAAAATACAGCCTACTTTGGCTGGTATTTTAATCCTTTCACTGTCTAGCTCTAGGCTACCTTTCCAGTGTTAATATTAATCCTTCCTATTTACTCTGTATTCAGGTCTAAATGACCTATGATTCCTCGTACATATCTCCCTATATTCAGTCTCCATGCTTGGCGTGCGCTTATTAACTTGGTTTTTCAGAATTCCTAAATTTCTTCAATCTTTAGCTTGTGTAACCTTCTATGTAAGGTCTTTTCTGATACTCCAATATTGCTTCATATTTACTTTTTATATATTTTGTATTAGGTATCTGTGTACCCTTTATTTCATAGAATACTAAAACTGGGCAACAGGAACTTTTTGTTGTGTATTTTTGCATCCTAACCTTCTAATATAGTTCCTAGCATGTAGCCTAAGGCTTAATAAATGTTGAATGAGTATGAAATGAATATAAATATTCTCCCTAGAAGTGCCTTCTTAATTTAAAAATATTCTGATTTTTTTTTCAGGTCTCTATCCGACTAGATGGAGAAAACAAAGCTGTGGAATATAATGCTGTGGGGGTGATGAAAGATGCAGTCCGAGTGGTCTTCCGGGGTGTGCCAGTCAGTGACTTGTTTGACCGAAACTGGCACAAGATTGCTCTCAGCATTCAGGCGAAGAATGTATCGCTTTACATTGACTGCAAGCTGGTACAGACACTGCCCATCGAGGAGAGAGAAAACATTGACATCCAGGGAAAGACTGTGATTGGCAAGCGCCTCTATGACAGCGTGCCCATTGACGTGAGTTCTTTTCTGTCTAATGAAACATAAATGCAGTCAACTCTCATGACCCTGGGCTTCCAGAAGAGCTTTTGCTACGTTTACTAGCTCACGAATTCTTCATGGACACATAACTAGCAAATGAGAATGAGTGTGGATGATACCCTTATGTCCAAAGTGACATAGTGTGTGTGTGGGGGGGAGCAAACAATCAAAAACTTTACATGTGAAGTTAGGTGACCTGAATTCAAATTCTGACTCTCTCTAATCACTTTGTGACTGCTACTATTTAATATTTTTAAAAGTATATATATGTACACATATGTATATATAGCATTAATGTCAAATTTATAGATGATCTAATACTAGGAGAGATAGGATACTGGATGAAGAATACAAAAATATATACAGGCTATATAACAATCGATTATTATAAAAAAGTGAAACTTAGTAGGTCAAATATAAATTCTTATATTTGTGTTCAGAGACCAACTTCCTAGCTATAAGATAGGGAAGAGAATGTTGAACATCAGTTTATCTGAGGAAAAATAAATCTGTCTCCCAAGACTTTCTGGGTCTCAGTTTTCTCATCTATAAAATGAAAAGGTCAGACTAGATGGCCTCTGGGGTCCTAGCTCTGGGTCTATGATCCTATCATCTAAGATCTTATGTCTCAGTGACTCTGTGATTCCAGCCCTATATTCTGCAATCTTATGAACAGTGATGGTTATCTCAGTGACTTCGTCAAGTTACTTCTCAAGCCTCAGTTTCTTCATCTGTAAAGTAAGGAGATGGAACAGGAAATGTATGAGTTTCCTTTGACAACTAATATTTTTGACCCTGTAAATTTAAATTATTATATAAAGGAATGGTATTAGAATAATACATTTCATGGGACAGCTAGGTGGTGCAGTGGATACAGCCGGAGCCCTGAAGTCAGAAAGTCCTGAGTTCAAATCTGACCTCAGACACTTAATACTTCCTAGGTGTGTAACCCTGGGCAAGTCACTTAACCCTGATTGCCTCAGGAAAAAATAATAATAATACATATTCCTAGTCCTGAGGAAGCTGATAGTAGAGTAGAAGAGATTAGACATGTACATCAATGACTAGAGTTTATTTCTTGTGAAGAATTTGCTCTCATGTGCCAGTTTTGCTTTGCCAATTCTCCCTGACCCTATATGCAGTACCATGACATTAGCAAGAGGTGACTGTAACTTAACTGTCAAATGTTCACCCTAAACAGAAATCTGTCTACTCCCAAGTCACTTCTTCTTTTAGAAAGCAGAGAGCAAATGAAGCATCATTATTCTTTTAGCTTTTATGTAAGTTTTATGTGAGTTTCTCTGCTTGTCTTATCAAGGAAGACATCTTGTCCTTACTGTAGTTACTTCAAAACTCTAGCATGAAGGGATCTAAGATGTGTTTTTTGCAAATGTCTAGATTATAGCTCATGCATTAAGCAGGAAGACAAATGAATTGGATGTTGTGTTTGCTTTCACAGGGAAGAAAGAAAAAGCACCAGGGAACATTGTAAACACTCTATTTGAACTTAAATCTAAGCTTGCTTTTCACAAATGAAATGTGTTCACAATATATTATGGATTAGGAATTTGGAAACAACATGAAATTTTGCCTATGAAATGAGATCATGAAAAGTTTATAACTAGGATTGTCCTTAAATTGAAGAGTGCTGGAGTTAGAATCAGATACTTGGATGTGAATCCTCAGACTGCTACTTCAGTCAAGTCACAGGTCATCTTAGCTGTTTTCTCATCTGTAAGATGGACAGTTTGTTGAAATAAGTTGTTCTATCCCATTTGTAAGTTGTATAATATGGTGCTAGTTCTAAAAGTCTAAAATGATACTAGGATCAGTTAGTCACATAGATTTAAATCTGAAACTGTTCTTAAAGCATATTATAGTCCCTTTATTTTACATATAAGGAAATTGAGACCCCCCAAATTGTCTATAAAATAAAAAAGTGGACTAAATGATCTCCAAGGCTTTCTCTACCATAATAACCATAAAAACTCTATGAACAGGGGCTAATGATGCGAATGTATTGGTGAGATGACTCTAAAATTCTGGATGACTCAATGGGGATGCAAAAAAGATTTTTAAAAGAATAAATACCAGACTGAATCTAATAAAATGAAATTTAAGTATAATAATAGGGACCAAAACTGTGATTTCATTCAGATGAGGAACTTTCAATTGAAGAAATTCGCAATACCAATGTAGGCTGGTGCATTTTCTGAAATGTATAGTTTTAGACAATTGTCTAGAATAGTTAGGGTTCAAATGAGTTGTCACATAGTTGATATGTGTAAGACATTAGGTCTTTCTGGCTTTAAGATTGAATCTCTATCTACTATAACAACCTATCTCTCACGGTGAAATTTAATAATTAATATGTCTTAAGATTTAATAAAAGAAGAAAACCAGATTCATAAATTCGAGAAGTGGAATACATCTTGTGGAAAGAGCTCTGGGCCTGGAGTCTGGGAGACCTTAATTCAAATCTGTGTGGCTCTAGGCAAGTCACTTAACTTCTACTGCCTTGGTTTGCTCATTTGTAAAATAAGGATAATAGTGCTCACCTCTTAGGATTGTAATGATGATCAAATGAAAGAATTATAAAGCACTTAATGTAGTACCTGACTCATAGTAAATGCTATATAAGTTTTATTCATTTATTATTAAAATATATTAGGATTTTTGTGCATTCCCAGTTCCATATGCATCAAGAGAAAGATATGACAGCTATGATAGTCAAAACAGACATCAACTAAATAAATCCATTTCATCTTGGACTGCACTAGGAGAAGTATAGTGTCTTCCCACATATTTTGGCTATACCAAACATTCCCAAAGTCTTAATGTGGTTTCAGCTATTAAAGTTAATAGAACAAGTCTAATCTCTCTTCTCTGTGACAACCTTTCAAAAGCCCGAAGAATGCGAATATGCTTTAAACTATCCAAGTAGAAAATTACAGTAAGACTTTGGGGACACTGTTTTTATGGAATATATTGTCTTCTGGGTACCACATTTCTGTCATAATGTAGAAAATGTCTTGAGGACAACCAAGAGTTCAAGAGGAAGAACCCCTCAGATCCTATGGGGTAGGTTTACTGCAGGAGATGTGATTGTTTAGATTGTTGAGAAGATTTGTGGGGATGTAAAGAGGAGGGCAATGCACAAGGAGCATGTTGACTGCTGTTCTCAGGTTGTCATGTGAAGGAATCTATTTGTTCTGCTTATCTGCCAAACAGAATAGCAACAGATAGATTTTCCAGAGAACCACTTTTAGGTTGCATATGAAGAAAAAGCTTACTAATAATTAGAATCATATTTTTAAAAATGAAACAGTTTGCTCTAGGAGCCTATGGGATATCTCCCTTCTTTGATTTCTTTAGAAATGAAAACTGGATAATCCCTAGCTGGAGATGATTATAAGGGAAACTTTTTCAGTTAAAAGTTAGCCTTGAGAAGTTAGGTGGCACCGTGAATAGAGCACTGGACTTGGAATCTGGAACACCTGAGTTCAAATGTGGCCTCAGACACTTACTAGTTGTGGGATCCTGGGCAAGTCACTTAACCCTGTTTGCCTAAATTTCCTCATCTGTAAAGTGAAGTGGAGAAGGACATAATAAACCCTTTCAGTATTTTTGCCAAGAAAACACTAAATGGAATCGCAAAGAATTGGACAAACTAACTCATTGGAAATTATCTAACTAATTGGAAGAACAATTTAATAGCAAAATTGACCAGAGTCATCCTAAAGCATCTAAAATACTTTCCGACTCTGAGATTCTGGATTTTGCAAGACCAAGTTACCTCACCTGGATATATACAGAATCTGCCTATTCCTTCCCAGTAACTTTACTATTCCACAATAGTCTGTACTTTGGAATGAAGAAATATTTTTAAACAAATCAATACTTTGGCCATTTCTGACAGTTTATATGTCATTCCCTACCTATAGATCATCGTTTCTGTTGATAGGGAGGAATGATACTTCATGATTAGTCTTTGAAAAAGTTTCTTTAAATGTTCTTTTCTCAGCAAAACAAAGAATATCTATCATCTTTTCATTTACTACTTCAGAAGTGCTATTGTAAGTTTTAAATGAAATAATAGAGATATTTTGTGACTAAAAAGGTCATTACAAATGAAGATATATAATGTACTTTAGTTTTCATATGTTACAGCAAAATGGTAAAATGTATCATTACTCTATCAGAAGGTACTATTGTTTTATCTATGCTATAACAAGATGCATAACATAATGATGTATCCAGGAAAGTATTTAATGGAATGATCAACTTACTTCAAGTCTTAGGACATATATGGGTCATAAGGAAGGAGAACTCAGAATGTTAGAAGTGGAAGGGACCTTGGGGCATAGAAGATTTAAGTTGGAAAAACCATTGGAATATACATTATTAGAATATAGAATGCTAAGATGGAAGGAACCTGATGTCATAGAACATTAATGTTGCAGAGACTCTTGAAACAGAAACATAGAACAGCAAAATATGGAATGTTAGAGAAAAGGAGGACTCAGATTATATAATATTTTTTCTTGAAAGTCTATTAGAATGCACAACATTAAAATATAAAATGTTAGAGATGAAGGGACCATAGAAGAGGGGATGTCAGAAAATAAAACATAGGATAGAGTACATGAAAATGACATTAGAAAACATTTAGCTTAATATTCTCATTTTATACATGTATAAATTGACATCCAGTGAGGGGAACTGACTTGTACACAGTGATCTAGTCAGTAGAAGAGTTGAAGAACTCAAATAATGAGTCAATCAATAAACAAGTATTTGTTAATCACCTGCTATCACTGTTTTAGGCTCTGCTTTAGGGTTTATAAATATTGATTTATTGATTAATGGGAATTGAAAGCACCTTACATTTGTCAACTCATTAGGTCTGCAAAAGGACCATAAAAGGTAAGATGAGGAAATGGAGAGAGTAGGCTGACTTGCCTAGAGTCTCATAGCTAAGGAATGTCTGAAGAAGGATCTGAACTTAGTGGTGTGATCATGTGCTTTTTAACATTTGTTTTAAATCAGTAATTTAGATATAGGTTTAAAAAGTATTATCATTAAATTTTAAGATGACATCAAACTGGGAGAGAGAACAAACATTTGGATGACAAAATCAGAATTCAAAAAATTATCTTGACTATTTGTCTGAAGGTGAAACAATGAAAAATAACTCAGTCAAATGTAAAATCTTCCAATTTGGGTTCAGAAATCCAGTTCACAAATGAAGAATAGGAGAATCATGATTAGCTACAGTTTATTTGGAAAGTGATTCAGCCCCCAGACCCCACAGAAAAGGCTTTGTTTCCAGAAAGAAGGAAGTGATCTCCTTGCTACTCTGCCCTACCTGTATATACCACATCTGAAATTGTGTTGAATTTTTAACATAACATAATGTTTCAAGAAGGATAGTGGTAAGCTAGCGAGCACCCAGCTGAATGATGCTGAAATGTAACAATTCTATGAAAAGGTAGCAAATTCAGGATGTGGAATGGGATGCATATGCTACAATTGCATGTGGGACATGTCCCACTCTACATGTACATATGCCCGTATATTTATACTCTTAAAGGGAATTTCTGTTTTTCTGTTTTAATGGGGTAAGAGTTGGAAGAAAAAGAAAATACATTTAATGAAAAACAATTAAAAAGAGAGGTTTTATAGAAACGGAATGTTTCATGTACTTTCAATTGATGTGGTCACTAATTAAGTATTCACTTAATAGTTTTACTTGTCATAAAGGACATTTTATGAAGAGAAGAACAGTCTGATGAAAGGTCTAATGTTCATGTTTTATGGGGACCAACTTAAGGCTGTTTCTCCTGCAGAAGAGAAGAGGAGTATGATAGCTTTCTCATAATATTTGCAGGACTTTCATATGGAGGACGAAGAAGCAGGGCAGAGCTAGAAGAAATGAGTTAAAGTTGAAGAGAGGCCGGTTTTGGGGGAAAACTTTGTAATAATTAGAACTATCCAAAAATGGAGTGGGCCACTCTTTAGGAGGTAGTAGGCAATAAAACAATGACTCATTTATAAGCACTGTAGGGCTTACAAAACATCTTCCTGAGTCCTGAGAGATAGGCAGTATAAATTTAGATAGGCAATATGAATAAGGGTATTCCCATTTTATAGATGAAAAATTTGATAAACAAGGAGATTTCCTTGTAGCATTCAAGGCTACACAGAAATATTAGAGCTGAGATTTGAATCAAGGTTCCCCTTGATTTCAAGGTCACCACTCTTTCTTCCATATTGCCTCTTTGGCAGAACTGTGATGAAAATGTTGCTTGGTAAATGTTAAGGTGCTATTTTTGTTTTGTTTTCTGTCCCTGTGATTTTACTGGTGCAAGAAATCTTTGTGAGGAAATTCCCTCTACTAGTGCATATCAGTAACAGCTTTGCTACTTAATACCTTAGAGAGTTTTCCTGGCCTAGGGACACAAAGCTAGCCAGGGATGCATTGGCAGTATGTCAGAGACAGGACTTGAGCTCAGGTGCTGCTAACTCTGAGTCTGGCTCTATCTATCCTATAAGATGATGTCTGTCACAGCTCTATAGGAAAGCGATTTGCTATTATTAGTGCTCTCTCCATGCTGTTTTACTGCCTCCAAAGTATATCGCTCAACAACCCTGCAGGAACAAGAATGCATGCACCTGGATAATCCCCATTTTATGGAAGAGGAAAGTTGGGTAGCTAAAAAGATTCACATTATCAAGCCTATTAATTGTCAGAGTAGAGGTTTCAATCTATGTCATAGGATCATGGAATGACATGTAGAACTGGAAGAGATCTTAGAGTCTTCATTTTACAAATTAGGAAACTTAGGCACAGGGTAGTGAAAAATGAGATGTCCAGGGACAACCATTGGATATGGGATTTAAATCTAGGACTGTGGACTCCAGTCATGTTTGTTTCATGCAGCACATTGACTCTCATCTAATACTGTTCCCACTATAGCATATTACCTCTTTTTTGTAGTCTATGATCCCTCCATCAAGATCTAATGGGAGAAGAAGAGCAAACCACATTTTCATATAAGCATTTTCTTTAGCAAGTGATGAAAAGTAGTATATAATTATAGGTTAAATCATATATATATTTTTTTACTGTTCAGTTGTTTTTTTAGTTATGTCTGACTCTTTTTGACTCCTTTTTGAGGTTTTTCTTGGCAAAGATATCATAGTGGTTTACTATTTCCTTCTCCAAATCGTTTTACAGAAGAGGAAATGGAGGCAAAAAGAATTAAGTGACTTACTCAGGGTCAATTAGTAAATGTCTGAAGCTGGATTTGGACTAAGGAAGAAGAGACTTCCTAACTCCAGGCCCAGTGCTGCAGCCACTGTGAACCCTAGCTCTACCATCACATATTATATTCTAAAGCCATCCAATATAACAGAGGTTCTCAAACTATGGCCTGCTGGCCAGATGTGGCCCACTGAGGACGTTTATGCGGCCCACTGGGTTATGGCAAATGGGCTGAGGGGCAGAGACACTAGAGTGTGAGCTTTTGTTTTTACTATAGTCCGGCCCTCCCACAGTCTGAGGGACAGTGAACTGGCCCCCTATTTTAAAAAGTTTGAGGACCACTGCAATATAATGTTGTAGAGGGAGAATGGACTTCAGAGGAGGTTAGAGATCCCTGGGATCCAGAGTTAGGGAAGGCTTCCTGAAAGTAGGAGGCTGAGAACCAGTACCAAAAAATGATGGATGTATTTTCATTTTAGCCTATTTGTGACTGATCATCTCTTCTCCCCTTTTCAGTTTGATCTGCAGCGGATAGTGATTTACTGTGACTCTCGACATGCTGAATTGGAAACCTGCTGTGACATCCCTTCAGGACCAGTAAGTTATAATGTCTACACAACAAGAAGATATGGTCTTATATAAAAGCAGTAGAGATTTCAGTCAAACATAGATATTTCCTTCAGGGCCTTCACTCATTTATTCATTCAGTTAGTATTTTAAATATCTTATATATATGCTGTATACTAAGTACTGTGGTGAATAAAAAGATGATTAATGCAATGTCCTTGTTTTCATGAAGCTTCTATTCTAGAAAGGAAGCTAAAGTGATATATCACAATATGTACCAAAAGGTTAGTATTTCCTTACAACAACTCTATGGGGTAAACAATGGACGACTCAAAATGCATTTTATGTATGAAGGAACCGAGAGATGAGATGATTTGTTCAAGGTCACAAAGCTTATGACTAAGCTGATTCAAACCAATATCTCTTTATTCCAAATCTCATGCTCTTTCTACCACATCATCACTATATAGGGGCAGAAATAACTTGACCCAAGGTCACATAACCAGAGTAGAACCTTGTTTCACCTGTGTCATCAGCCTCCCATTTCTACAAAGATAAAAGTTAAGAGATATCTGTTTGACCTAAATCAGGCTGTATCTCTTTCCTTAAAACTTGTATATACCAATTCTTAGTGCAGTCTATAATCAGTGTTATTTTTTAGTTCTTCCTGGTACACTTTTCCTTGTCAAAGCAATCTTTTTTTAGTAATGAAGCTGATACTCAGTGCCAGCCTATATCAGGTCTTTATTGGGGTCCAAACACTGTTGGAAAAGAGAAGATTCAGTTCCTGCCCTTCAAGAGCATAAATTCTGAATAAAAAATTATAATTTTGCCTTTTTTTCATACTACAATTATTTTCTGATATGCCCTTACCTTTTTTGTCATAGAGAAGCATAATAAACTCAAATTTGTCAGTCTCTGATAGCTTATGAAACATTCTTCTCCCATAATCTCTCACTTCTCTTCTGAGAGCAGGAATGCATATTTTATCATTTGTTTTCCAGGATAAGGATTTATCATGATTAGTCTGAGTTTAGCTGCTATTGTTTTTGTTATTGTAGTCTGTGTATATTTTCCTGGTAATTTTTTTTTTACATGTGGTCCATGACTCTTCTCTTGTTTTTAAGAATTTCCTGTATCAGTTTCTTAAAATGTAATATTATTCTGTTATGTAAATTTGCCACAGTTTTTCCATCTATTTCCCAATGGATAGACATTCATTTTGTTTCCAATTTATTGCTTCTGTTTTGCTATGAGAAGAAAAAAGAGCTTAAAATCTTTGCTTTTCCAAGTGTCTATATCTAAAATAAAACAAGTTTCTCTCTAGTGAGATTTCATGGTACTTTGTATTCTTTCAGTTTAGGCATCTAATGTATTGTAATTCTTTATGAGTTACTCCTCCCATTGACTTCTGGAAAAATGAAATCTGTTTTTTATCCCTAAATCCAAAACTTGTTTGTGATTATCATCTATACAAACAGATGTGTTTGTGTGTGTATATGTGTGTGTGTATATATATATATATATATATGTGTGTGTGTATATATGTGTGTGTGTGTGCACATGTACACACATACATATGTAACTTCATAAAAACCTTAATATCTTTTTACCTCAGTTAGCTTACCTAAAAAATGGTATTGCTTAAACTTGGGTTGTTGTAAGGAAAGGACATATTGTAAATTTAATTGCACAGTGGGAATATATAGGGTGGTTTGGACACAGAGAAATCAGAATGTCTTATTCTCTTTTTTCTTTCTTCAGTGCCAGGTGACCGTCATTACAGAAGCCCCTCTACCAGAGATACCACCAACCATTGGCAGTGAGCAGATTGGCTTTCTGAAGACCATCAATTGTTCCTGCCCTGCTGGGGAAAAGGTGCTCTTATGACCTTTCCTCTTTCTTCCTAAAGCAAGGGTCATTGCTGGCAATGTTTTCTACTTAGCTATGGGAAGGAATTTGAAGACATTTATATATCATCTGCATACTTCCATTCAGAGGATATAGCCTAGTACAGGGTCTCCTTAGGGTCATCCTTCGACTTCCCTTTTTTGATTGGTAATCACATCAAATATTTATTAAGTGCATATATCCAAGATTGGCACTGCGGGTATGATACCAATATGACTCTTGCTTTCAAGGAGTTAGCAATCTATAATCTATCAGCTGGTCAATGCAATGGACTCCTAGCTTAGAACAGGTAGGGAAACTGCTGACTTTTTGATTAATCTATGCCTTTAATTCTATGAAGGTGTTTCCCCCTGCACTGATATTTGGGGGCTTATTATTCCAATGGCTCCTCCACCAGGATGCAACTCAATTAAAGCAAAACAATGTTTTTGAATATAAGAATAAAAACTATGTAATGAATTATAGTTTAATATGGTCACATGGTTACCTCTTATCTTGCCTTCCTTTCTTTCTCTTCTCTAGTCATAATATGAAGCTAAACTTTTAAAATAATTATCTATTAATTATTATATTATGTCCCCTATTCCTAATTTAACAGTCAGTTGAACCATACTAAAATCCATTAAACAGAATGGTTTTTCTTGTTGATAGTCTTCAGCAATTTCTTCACCAAAAGAATGATGGAATCTCAAAGTTAAAATGGGCCAGCTAGTCCAGCTCATATTGGAACAGGAATGTCTTTGCAACAAATAGATCAACAATGACTTGATAGAGAAATGTTTACTAACTACTACATATATCATGAATTCACCTTGCCGAGGAGAATGAAATATGAGGGGTAGGAGAACTAAGGATGCTAAGGATGGAGAGAATCAGCATTAATAGATTTAAGCCCTTTTATAAGGGTAGAGCTGAAAGGGATTTAAAAGATGTCTTTTCCTGAATTACTTACAATAATTTGGAAACACTAATCTCAAGTTGCTTTCACAAGGTCTACTTTGTCATTATCTCTTCTCTTTACCTACTCTACTGCAAACCAACACCATCTGTCTCTGACCATTCCCTACAAGTATAATTCCTTTCCTTTATAGTCTTAGCACAGTTTGTGCACTTAATAAATGCTTGTTGACAAGCTGTTTGACTGGGTCCATGCCTGGTTCACATAAGGTAGGGCCATAGTGAATTTGGAAGTCAATATCCAAGAGAGTTGATTCTCGGTGTTAGAACTCCTGGCTCTAAAGATTGATCTTTAACTGTAATCAACTCAATTCACCTTCCAAAGTCTTATCTTTTAAACTAGAAAGGTAATAGTAGAACTATGCATTTCACAGGATCATTATGGGGAAAGTGTAGCTAAATGGTAGAGTGCTGGCATTAGAATCAGAAAAACCTGAATTCAAATTCAGCTTCAGATACTTAATAGTATGTGATCCTCAATATTCATTTAGCTTCAGTTTCCTTCAGTTTCTTCATCTGTAATATGATGATAAATAATAATAATAATATTTTTACAGGGTTATTTTGAGGATAAAATGAACTAATTATGAAGAGTTTATAGAACCTGGCACATTGAAAATGTTATATAAATGTTGGATGATGGTGGTGTTGGTGGTAATGATGCTGATGATGTTGATATATCATGGTAGATTTTTAGGAATGGGAATTGTTTATATTAAAAAATATGAAACACTTTATTTCAATGATCATCAGTATTGGTGCTTGGATTAATAATATAAACAGGTGATATAATTAGGACTATCCTGTTAAATATCACTAAACTTGTCTAGCCAGGGAAGCCACTTGAGCCTTGAGGTTTATAAAGGGACCAATCATTTTTCTAGTTTTGTGAGTCGATAGAATCACAAAGGCCATCTGATCTGACTTCCCTCAGATTCTCTGTTTTCAATTAAGAAACTGAAATAATAGGTATCTAGCTGCCAAGCAATTTTGCTCAGCACCCACTACCACACAAATGTAGACAGCATACCCAGACTGTGAAATCAGAAAAACAACCTTTTTAGAGTTCACTCTCAGTGCTGTCTTTCAGTAGCTGGTGGCTTCAGTGGATTTTAGAAGGCTAATAAAAAGGAATTCTAAGGATATGGCTGATAAAATAAATTGTTTTTCTTATTTTTGCTAGGTAGATGAGCTTATCTAGACATATCAAAAAATCCACAAGTCTTAATTACATGCCTATTATGTGCTCAGTGCCAGACATTAGGGAAGCAGGATATGATAGAAATAAAAAGTATTATCCCATTCTAGGTAAATGTGCAAGGACTGTTTTTACTCCTGGAAACAATTATGTGTGTCTGCCTGTATTTGCACACTCACCCACGCAACAATAATAATTTACATTAGTATAGTAATTTAAAGTTTGCAAAATACTTTCTTCATAATAACTCTGAGTTAGCTATTATAACTACCATTTTGCCGATCAGAAACCTGATATTCTAAAAGATTAAGCAACCTGCCTATAATTGCCGAATTATTATATAGCAAGGATCAAAACTCAAAATTCTTTTTTCTAAGTTTAACATATTATCTACTCTGCAATGTTGCTTCTCTTAACTGCTAAGAGGAAAAGACAGATTTTTAGATTTCCAACTGAGGTCTCAAGTTCCTTAGTTCAGATAAACAGAGTTCTCTAAGGTAGGCAATCCTTCCCAGGATATTACATGAATAAGAATGATTGATATTCATATAATATTTTAAGTCTGCAAAGTCTATTTTTACATTTGATGTTCACAATAATCCTATGAAGCAAGTTCTATATTATCCCCATTTTACAGTTGAAAAAATTGAAGCAGATAAGTTAAATGAGTTGATCACAGGTAATGATCACACAGGTAGTATTTGAGACAGAATTTGAATTTGGTTCTTTCTAATACCAAGTCTTACTTTCACTCACCATGTTACCTATCTGTCTCTCTTGATAACAGTAAATACAACTGCAAAAGGACTGCATGGCCAGTAGTCTTGGTCTCAGGAAAATAACTGAAACCAGCATATTGAAGTTTCTCTAGTTCTGGTGATCATCTAAGATGATGATCTGGTGATCATTTAAGTCAGCTTAACTTTGTGGGAGACACCAAACACCTGACAGCCCTTGGGAAATGTTCTATATTAGAACACAGTCAAACACTGGAGATCATTTCTACATTTCTCTTGGTTTCCTTCATTTCACTGGCACTTCTATGATATCCACTTTTGCCCTGTAAGCAATTCAAAAATAAATTCTTTATTTTCTAAGACAGGAATTTGTCCATGTAAAACAAGCTGTTTATCCATTTGGAAACATGTAGGTGATAACGTAGTAAAGAAAAATGCTACAAATCTTCATGTAATATGTTTAATATCTATCTTCAGCATTGATTCATTGGACTCTTCCTATATGTAAGATGATATGGCTTTGTTGGGCTAAAATGTGGGGAAAGAAAATATTTACAATTTAATTAACATAGATAAACCTTGAAATTGAGGCCAGTGGATTTTACCTTCTGGACAGTGTCTAGCCAATATCACTAACTCCCCTTTTTGTAAGTTTACTTACATTTAGGTTTACTTATGTATTGGATGTTAGAAAAGCTAGTATTGAGTGAAAGGGAATAATAAAAGTCAAACCTAATTATACATTTGTTTTTGTTCCCATAGGGTGAGAGAGGCATCGAGGGACCACGAGGGCTCAAGGTCAGTCTCCATGAAATCTTTTCCTCTTTAGATACTTGAGATGTGATTATATCAACTTCCCACATTTTTTTCCTCAATGCTCCCTTTTTCTCTTTAGAATAAAATACTGTCTCCAGCTTAGCATTTATAATTTTCTTCTAACCTAGAATCTCTGTTGTTATTGTTGTTAAAAAAACTGGGATTGACATCCTAGATCATATAGCTAGTAAGTGTCAAATGTTAAGGTTTACAAAATACTTTCTCCATAATAACTCTGAGTTAACTATTACAATTGCCATTTTGCACATTAGGAACCTGATCGAAAAGACTAAGCATCTAAAAGATTAAGCATCATAATTGCCCAATTATGATATAGCAAGGATCAAATCCTAGGACTCTTAATTCTAAGTTTTACATCTTTATCCAACATGCCATTTAGCTATCTTTCTCTAGACTTATTTTTTTTTCATCCCATTTTTTCTCCTTCCCTGTTCTTAAGTCAAACTATATTATTTCTTTTCTCCCAAAGTTAGCACATCATCTCTCATTTTTCTTCCTTCCTTCCTTCCTTCCTTCCTTCCTTCCTTCCTTCCTTCCTTCCTTCCTTCCTTCCTTCCTTCCTTCCTTCCTTCCTTCCTTCCTTCCTTCCTTTCTTCCTCTCTCTTTCTCTATTTCTTCATTCATTCATCCAATTATTTACTTATTTGTTCATTAATTCATTTATTTAATTTTTATATGTCTATTTGTTTGCTTGTTTGCTCAGACTATCCCTCATGTCTTGAATGATGTCCTTTCTTACCCTCACCTCTTTTAATCCTGAGCTTTCCTCAAGGATAAACTTACATGCTATCCTTAGGGGAAGCCTTTTCTGGCTCCTGTTAATTATTAGGGCTTTCCCCCTTGCCCCAAACTGTCATGTATATGATAATTACATGTTGCTCTAATGTACATAGACTTGGGATGTAAATTCTTTGAGAGTAAGATCTGTTTTTCATATTATCTTGATGTTCTCATTGCCTAACACTGCTTGATCAATGATTGTTATGCTGAATTGAACTGGGCCATATGCTGATTCTTTTAGGATTGTTGTCTTGATGATATAGGAATCCAATGTGCTTCATGATGATAGTCTTTTGGAGATATTAATTAGCATTTGAGGGGACCAATTGGTCATATAGATGAACCTAGAGAATTATTTTCAACAATGAATGTTCCTAAAACATATCAAATATCCTTCAATTTAGTCACATTCTTTTTAGAATCAAGTTTCAGGAATAAATCATTTCTATAAAGCAAGCGGCATCTGTTTCTGATCCCCTCTTTATTGAATATACAGTCCTATATCTAGTCCAATAACTCATTATTCACACAGAGAGATTTGGATTCATAGATTATTTGAACTGAAAAAGACCTTTGATATCAATCCAGATCCCTCATTTTCATAAAAATCATCTAGCTGGATCTTATTTTACAGATGGAGACACCTAGAGAGGAGAAGCAATTAGCTGACAGTCACAGGGTTTGTTAATGACATAGCCCAGCCATGAAGCCAGGTGTTCGCTGCTTTCCCTATTATACTTTTTGTTTTTGTTTTTGTTTTTTCTTGTTTGACTCTTTGTAATCCCATCTTGGATTTTCTTGGCAAAGATACTAGGATGATTTTCCATCTACTTCTTCAACATCATCAGAAACTGAGGCAGACAGGGTTAAATGTCTTGTCCAGCATCACATAGCTAGCAAGTGTTGGAGCCAAATTTGAACCCAGATCTTCCCAATTTCAAGCCTTGGCTCTATCCACTGCACCCTCTACCTGCCCTATTACTATATCATATCTCTTACTTGACTCTCAAATCTCTTCTCTATCCATTGTTCAAAGAATTAAAATCAGGTCTCCTGACTTTTTAAAATAAGAAAATAATAATGATAATATGATACTTTGGTAATAATGAGAATTGATTAGGATGTAGATAAAGAAATGGCCTCAGAAAACTGGTACACTAATACATTGTTGGTAGATTTGTGAAATGATTCAACCATTCTAGGGAAAAATTTGGAAATGTGCCCCAAGGGCTATAAAACTTTGCATACCCTTTGATCCAGCAGTGTCACTACTATTCTGTATCCCTAAAAAATTTAAAAAGAGAGGAAAGGAACACACATGCAAAATAATTTTGTAGCAGCTTTTTTATGATGGCAAAGAATTGGAAAATAAGTTGATGCCTATTAATTAGGGAATGGCTGAATAAGTTATGGCACATGAAAGTAAAAGCATATTATTGTTCTGTAAATAATGATGAACTGGCTGATTTTAGAAAGGCCTGATGATGAGTGAAACAAGCAGAAGCAGGAAAACATTGTACATCATAACAATAAGACTGTGCAATGAACAAACTATGAAAGATTTGTTTCTTCTGAGAAGTTCAGTGATCCAAGGCAATTCCAATAAACTTTGGATGGAAAATTTCATCTGAATCCAGAGAAAATTATGGAGAATGAATGTAAATCAATATATACTATGTTCACATTTTTTTCTTTTTTTTCCTGTTTTTTTTCTTGTTTTCCCCTTTGTTCTGATTTTTTGGTTCCAACATGATTCATAAGGAAATATATTTTAAAAATGAATGTATATGTAGGATCCAAAAATGGTGTTTTTATGTGTAACTGGGGAAAATAAATATTAAAAAAAAAAGATCTGGACTCAAGGTCAGGAAGATGTTCAAGAAGTACCAGGGATATAATGGTTCTGCGACTCTGACCAAGTAATTCTGAGTTTTCTAAGCAATTCTAAAAATCTTAAGCCACAGAGTAGGTATATATTGTAATTGTATTTGGACACTAATTATAAAAGACAGGCTGCATCAAGAGTTCCTCAAACATCTGCAATCATATTTAATAATAATAATAATAAAATTACTCCTAACATTTGGAGTGCTTCACCACTAAGGATATTTTAATATATTTTATTTTACTTGGTTCTCAATAAAACCTTCTGAGCTTAAAGTCTTAGTATAAACATTCATTACCCATGTAACTTTGAGCAATTTATTTTACCTATGGGCTCATTTTATTACCTACAAAATGGGCAAAAAATGATCTCTTCTCCTTTCAATAGGTAATTGAAAAGTTATTGAATAAGATAGTGCATGTGAGAATGCAGCTACTTTCATAACTGGAAGTTTAGGGTGAAGGGGGTAGTTTATTATTTTTATTATTGTTGTATTAATTTTACCAGTGAGAAAACTGAAGCTGTATGTGATCAGGATAGTCATGCTAATTATGAGGTTATTGTGGAAGAAACAGTGTTTTGTTTTGTTTTGTTTTCCTATTTTATAGATGGGAAAACTGATGTTTACAACGTGTTTTAAGCCATATAACTGATTAATCTTAAAAACCAGTATAAGAACTCATAATTAAAAATATATTTTTTATTCTACAATACTTAAAACTTCAGGAATAGCGAGGTAAAAACAACAAGGTGTGAGAATTTAGATATCTTTGGAATACTATGTTTTAAGGAACCCTGAAAAAGCATCCAGATTCATATTTTATTTACTTGTCTGTCGCTTCCTACTCTTGCCGTGCTTATCTTTCTATTGCCTCCTTTTTCTCCTTCTAGACAGTTGTTGGCACTGTGGATGGAGCTCTGGACCTGGAGTCACTAAGATCTGACTTTAAATCTGGCCCCCAGACACTTATTGTCTGTGTGATCATTTAACCTCTGCCTGCCTGAGTTTCCTTATCTATAAAATGGAGATAACAATAGCACCTACCTTACAGAGCTGTGAGATAATAATCATAAAGTTTTAGCATAATACCTTGCATAAATTAGGTGGTTAATAAATATCTGCTTTTTCTTTGCTTCTTTTTTCCTATCTATTCCAGTTCTCTCCTCCCCTCACATTTTCTTTACATGTCCTCTTTTTCTTTTCCTTCCTTCTGTACTATATATCCCCCTTATCTTTCTCTCTATACTCTTCTTTTTAACAGTCTCTGATTCTCTTTCTCTGTCTCTTTGCCTTTGTATTTCTACCTCATCACTTCTCCTTTACCTTATTCCTTTTCCATTTCTCACCCCTCACCTTGACACTACAATTTCTCCCCTGTTGTCTTCCATTCATCCATCCTTCTCTTCTTTTCCCTTTTCCTTTCTGTCCATTTCTCTCCCTTCTTCTTTCTCACATACATACATGTACTTACATGTGCACACAGATGCACACACAGATTTGTCTTTAGGTGCAGACTAGTGTCCATCATTGTTCATCATTTCTGACAGCTATAAACTCATATGGCTGGATGTCATCCATGTTAGCCTTGTGCTAAATTGTTTCTGTGGCCTGATGGAATGCAGCAAGAGCAAGGTTATTGGGTCATGTTGATTCTAGGAGAAGAGGAGACATCTCTGCTTCACAGAGTGTTCTCTGCACTGTGACTTTATGCTTCTTGACTGCCAGGAAAATGTTTGCGGGTTTGATGGGTCTGTAAATAGAATGTGGTTGCATGAAACAGTTTCTGTTCTTGTAATGGACATAGAATTTCAGTGGGTTAGCAGGAAAAAGGATAAAGAAGGGCTGAAACTCCCAAAAACATCAAGGGGAAGACAAATTTAAAGTGATGATAGAGATGAAAAGGGAATGTGGATTTAGTCACTTGGCCATGGATGTCATCTCATTCCAGCTTGGTTGTGGCTCCACTGTTGTGCTACAGTCTGTGGTCCTATTAACAATCAATGTGTGGCAAACCCAATTGGTAGGTAGGATAGCTAAACGAATAAACACATTTATATTATTGAACCACAGCTATAGAGCCACAGATTCTTAGAGCTATAAAAGTCACCAGAGGTCACTGAGCTCAACCCTCTCATTTTATAAGACAGAAATTCAGATGTAGTGAGGCAGGATACTTAACTATGGTCAGAGACCTATCAATCAATAAGCAACAGGTATTTATTAAATGATGACTGTGTACCACGCAAAGTGATTAGAGATTGGTGCACAAGTACAAAGAATGAAAAAATTGCTTCTCACAAGGGGCTTATATTCTAATTATTGTTATTATTGTTCAGTTATTTCAGTCATCTCTGATTCTTTGTGACCTATTTGGGTTTTTCTTGGCAAAGATATTGGAGTGGTTTGCTGTTTCCTTCTCCAGCTCATTTTACAGATAAGGTAACTGAAGCAAGGGGTTAAGTGACTTTCTTAGCTTCACACAGTATGTCAGGCCAGATTTGAACAGAAGAATAGTCTTCCTGATTCCAGGCCCATAATTCTATGCACTATGGCACCAACTGCCAACTACATTCTAATTGAAGAAAATATACACATATATATGATACTCATATGTGTATATATATATATGTATATATATAATTATTTATCATAAATGTAGAGTTAATAAATATAAATATATTTAATAAACAAAAGTATATATATGTATATATGCATATGCATACATATATATGTATTATAGTAATTAAAAGTAAGGTAGTTGTGAAGATTAAGAAAGGCCTCCTGCAGAAGATGGTGCCTGAATTTTGTGCTAATGGAAAACAGGGATTCTTTAAGATGGAGATTAAGAGAAATTACAGACACGATGGGCAATCAGTGTAAAAGGATGTAGTAGGAAAAGATCAAGTTGGAGGGTCTTGCTGTTCCTTTCCATGTATTTTCCAAAAAAAATATGATCCAGTGTGCTGGTAGCCTACCTCTGGCTTTGCTTTTCTGTTTGTATTATTAAAATCCATTTATTCTAATGATACTTTGGGGTATCCATCTATTATACTTCATTCTATGTAGATGGTCAGCTTATCTTCTTTCCCATTCATATATGTCTTTTATATCACTTCTGATGTACAAGTCATTATTGGAAATATATTACTGACTGCCAAGTTTCTCACTTCTCTTGATCTCAGCAATTATTTAACTATGAACTCTTAAAACACTAGAAAAATAAATTGGTTCCAATTCTGGTTCAGGATCAAAGGACCAAATGTTCAAAATGATAGAATGAGATGTGGAAGTAACTACAGATAGCATCTCGTCCAGAGGAAACTCAGGAGCAGCCTTGAACTGAGTTCAAGGCTCGGTTAAACTCACTGCCTCTGTGACTTTGGATAAATCACTTCATTTCTGGAGAGTTTCCTTGTGTGTAAATAAAAATGCCTACACAATCCTGTCCTGCCAACTTCACAGGAGTATTTAGAGGACGAAATCAATGTGAATGTCTACTGTGATAAAAATGCCTATGTGATAATTAATGTGACTAGACATAAATACAGGGAAAGAGATCTTTCTGTATTGTGGGATTTTCAAGTTGTTACAGTGCATTAATTACTTGAGGAGCAGTGGGGTATTGTGAAAAAGGTACTGTCCAAACATGGACTCAGTAGGAAGAGAATTGATGTTGGAGCCAGAAGAGTTGGGTAAGAATTCTGGCTCTGAGTAAAGAGCCACCACTGTACCACCACCACCACCACCACCACAACCATATTTACAACACTTACTATATGCCAGGCACTGTGCTAAGCACATTATAGATACTATCTATTTTTTTCTTTCATTTACTATGGTAGTTGGTGTTATTATTACTCCTAATTAAAAACTGAAGAAATGGAAATAAGCCAAGGCTACATGACTTGCCAAAGATCACACAGCTAACTAACTCCAGACCTGACACGCTAGCCACTCTACCACTTGCCCCATTGTCAGCAGTCCTCATTTACTGGGACTAATTCATCTCCAACCTCCCTTTCTTTTCAATATCCTATTACCTGATATTATGAAAACTGAGTTTGAATCCTGGCACATAATTTTTTATATTTGGGCTGTTTTATAATGGGCAAATCATTTCATCAATCTGATCCTCTTTTCTTCCAAAATGGGAACCACATTCTTAACTTCTTAGAATTGTGAGTAATTATTATGCTCTTCATAATTAAGGTTCTATTTTATTTTAATACTCCATTTAAGTTTTACTTTACTTCCTTAAAAAGATACCTCATATTTTTACTACATTACTTTTAGAATATATTACATAAAATTCATCAATGGATCAATTATATTTTATAGTCAATGCAATATGTCACTTGTAGTCTTTCCATCTATGCAATAAAATGATGGAGATTAATTTTCTCAGTTCTTTTCTAAGGCCAAGATTATTCATTGTAATTAAATCGATTGTAAATAAATTGTAATTAAAAACACTTCCTTAAATTGGTTATGCATATTTTTGTTTTTGTATAATACCTTGATCAAAAGAACTGTAAGAGGAAATCTACATATCTATGATAATAAACATGAAACACAGTTTTGAATGTCTAATAGGTAGTTGATGATATGTAGGAAAGGAGAATTGAAGAAATATTAAAAATATGTATATATATGCATATATACAGCTATCTATATCTATAGCTATACACAGAGAGAGAGAAGAAGAGAAAATGATTTTATGAGTGCCTTATAGTGAATTTTTATAATTTTTAAAAATAAAATTTCAATATATCCATTTATGCTTTTCTCTTTGAAATTTTAAGGGAGAAACTGGAGCTCAAGGACAGAGTGGAATTCCAGGGCCCAAAGGAGAGAAAGGTGATTCTGTAAGTAAATAATCAGTCAGTTGATTAATTTAAAAGCATTTTAAGTACTCCTATGTTTTAGTCTCTATGCTAAATGCTGGGGATGCAAAACAGAAATGAAACTGCTTTTGTTCTTAAGAAACTTACACTATAAGACCATTTACTCCTTACCCTTGTGGTATAACATAAAAGGAGCCATGGAAGGGATTTTCTGATGAGATCCATTTGGCCAATGTTTCTTAAGCAAAGCAGTGTGCTTTTTGCTGAAGGTCAAAGAAGTATCAAGAAGGGTCTAAAGTTTGAGATTCAGTCTAAACATAAAAGCTTAAATAAATCCATGGACTTTATAAACTAAGGTACAGTTAGCACCATATGTTTACTATAGATAATGGCACACATGTAATTAAACGATTAGTTATTATTACACTTATAAAGTTATTATTGCTAAGTCATTGTCAATCAGAAATGATCCAGAACTATATGTCATGGCTATTATGTGATTTAGGAGATGGGAAAAGAAAGACTTTATTTTGGGGCTGGAGTGGTTAGAAGAGGTCTTACGGATGAGAGGGACTTGAAGGACTGCTAAAATATTTATCATTACAGAGAAGGAGAAGTGTTATCAAAGGCAAGAATGTTTTATGGTAGATTGTTAAGAAACTTGCCTTATTGGAATTAAGGAAAAGGGATGGATCAAACTTGAACGGCTTTGTAGGCTCTTGAATATAGGATAGTTTGATTTAAGTATGACATATACTAGAGATCATTATAAAGACTAACAGTGATTCTGTATAGAGAGAAATTAATTGGAAGAATTTCAAAATTCTCAGATATTCTAGGATGAATGATAATTTTACTAGGAGGACACTGATCTATCTGCTTTAAATTAAATTCTCTCCATTTTTCTGTTTGTTTTTTTTCCCCTAGGGTCATGGAACATTTTTCAAAGGAGAAAAAGGTGAAAAGGTATGAATTCTGCTTTACTCTGCACTGGGTCTCTGGAAGATAACTGAAAAAAACATGGCAAGGAGAGTCTGTTGTGGCTGAGGTCAGCCATCACTAATAGCATTTTCAAGTAGGGACATTCTAAAGAAACTGTTTTCCAAGTGTTGTACCATCATTGATATTTCTTTTTCTTCCCTACTTCTGAATGCGTCCAAGCTTTTCCAAGAGCTAGGAGAAAGGCAGAGAAAGCCAATATACAAGTTATCTTGAAGACAAAAGCCACTGCCTTTCCGAGTATGCTATATCCTTGTTCACTTTCCTTCCCATATTACTATACACCATGGGTCAGGGTTATGCAAGGGCAGAAGAAAAACAAATAAAACGAATCTTTATAAGCTCATAGACACTACATGGCAAATCAAGTCGAAAATATCCCCAATTCTTCAAGATCAGAAAAAGAAAATAAAACTGAAGGAACTATAGAATTCTAGTTTATTGATCTCTATCTCCAGAGCACAAGCCACCATGAAACTCCAATATTTAAAGATTTATTAAGTAACCAAGAGCTTTTTCACCAAAAACCTCCAGTTCAATAAAACACACAAATTTATTAAGCATGAGCTCTTTTTCAGGCCCTATTAGCACTAGACTTACAATCCACAGGAAAATAACATAATTGCTATTCTCAGAGAGGGAAATATAATAGAAAATTTAAGGGAGGAGATGCATTAGGTCTGCATATGAACAACTGAAATACAAATCAGAACATAAGTGCATAAGAAATGTTAAACACAATGATCCAAAAGACTTGAGAAAAGCAGGAAAACACTAAGCTGATCAGAATAACTTCATGAAAAATTCTCACTTAGAATGTGAATTGATGGAAAGAATATATATAGCAAAAGATAAGCAATGGGTTCCTTTCCAGGCATGGGGAACAGCAAGTGTAAAGGCCGGACTTAATCAATGGAAATTTGAGAATAGGCAGGGGGAGAGCAAGTGGGAAGGAAAGAAGGCAATGAGTGTTCCTTTAGAATGATGTGAGGTGCATTTGAAAAAGTAGGTAAAGTTAGATTCATCTTTCTTAGCATATATGTGTACCACACTTATAAACACTACCACCAATTATATAAAAAGTCATTCATCATGCACTTTTTTCCCCCATCTCTTTAGCCAAGGGACAAACCTTTATTGTAATAGTGACACCATTACAAAGTGGACTGAATTGTATGGGAATTCATCAGAAAAACAAGCAAGGAGACACATTTATCCAGCCTTTTAGCAATGATATACTAATTCAATGGCTCATAAGTAGAAAAAAATGAGACCAGATTATTACTTACCAGATTATCAATCAGCAATGAATTGAAGAGTGGTCTCCAGAAATAGGCAAATTGTCAAACGATAGCATTCCTACTTTAGGTGGGTGGGTGGGCAAAGCCAGAGGACTTTGGAATTAGATTTCCACAACAGAAGTCCCCCCCCAAAATTAGGGGACCATAAACTGTTATTGCATCATTCCCCCCCTCAAGCAGTAGTCCCCAAATTCATTTGGGACAAAGGGATGGAGGTCTCATTCTGGAGCAGCTTTATGCTAATAAACGACATAGTATGGGGCTCTGCCAACTGGGGTACACACTGAGGAGGGGAAGCAAAATATCAGCAATAGCATTCCGGGGGAGTTCTGGGTTTCAGAATCAGTTAGCCAATGATATTCAGATTAAATGAGTAGTTGGAAGTTCATAATTTGGAGCCTGGAGGAAATAAATTTCACTAGTAGGTTAAAATGTAGGGGCCAAATATAAGCAAAAAGAATAATTAAAAGTGCAATTACTAGGGACAATAGCCAGGAACCTTACCCAGAGAAAGGCTGGGGGGAGGGGTGATGAGGTTATCATGAATGCCTCTCATTCAAACAGATTTTCCTAGGATGAATACCAAGGTATGCTTTCCCCCAAATTCCTGCTTTTGTCTCTTTGAAGTGGTGGGGGCAGTATCTGAAGCAGGGGCATTATACACAATGAAAGGAGCACTCGGTTGACCTAGGGTCATGTACTTTTTTTTTAAAAAGGAAGAAAATAAGCTCTGATTAGACACCTACTATGAGCTAAGTATTGTGCAAAGCACTTTATAAATATTATCTTATTTGATAATAATAAATTTTATAAAAGATAATTTATAAAAATAAATCTAATGGATGGCTTTTGTTTTTACATCATCTCTTTTCAACCGGAAAGCCATTCTTTTAAAGAGAATTTAAAAAATGGAAACAGTTTATCAAAGTTAACCAAAATATCCAAAAAATCTTGACATTTTATTTTTAGTGTTCTACACCCACAGTCCATCAACTCTGCAAAGAAACAAGAGGTGATGCTTTTTATTTTTTCTTCTTAGGGCCAAGATGAGTTATTTGAGTTTTGAAGAAGTAATTTTCAATTGTTTTCTGATTATGGCTTTTCTCATTTAGAGTCTTAGGGCCATGTACATTGTTTTTCTGATTCTGCTCATTGCTTTTTTAATTTTTCATTTAATTTTACCTATCTTCTATATTCATCATGTTTGTCATTGCCCACAACCTATTAATGATCCATTTTATTCATTTAGTAGTTCTTGTTTAATCATTTCTGAAATGACAGGTATCAATTTTTCCTCCAATTTTTGCTTCTTTAAAAGTATTTGGTATATGTGAAGTTCTTATTTATTTATTTATCTACTTATTTATTTTGTTATTCATTCATTCATCCATCCATTCATTTTTTATTGATTGATTTTTTTTTTACTTTTGGGATGAGATTTTTTTGGGGGGTAATGAGAGCTGTGGTTCAAAAATATAATAATTTAATTTAATACTTTAATAACGCTCATGGTAAAATTCCAGTTTGCTTTTTCAGAATCAGATCTTCCATACCTTTTTGCAGGTATTCACATACAATTCAAGGCTAGAAGTCGAAAGAGTTCACATAAGTAAACTTTTTGGCTTCAAGGAGAAACAAAATGCAAATTTATAGAAAAGTTACTAATTGGCTTCTGTTTTACATGGGAAGAACTCTATTCCATTGAGTCTTTTTTTTCTCAAGGAAAAAAAAATAAGATTATGTTCTAGTAGGTTTTGCTTAAGATTGGAACAGAAGTGCTTTGAAGATTTTTTTAAAGCCATTTCTTCCATCAGTTTGATAACTTGGCTGATAACACTGTCCTCAGAAGTTCTGGAGAGCAGTATATAGTAGAAGAAAAACAAAACAAAACAAATAAAAAACCTTGTCTTTGTCCTGTCCCCATTTGTCAAATATTATTGTATGCCTTTAGGTAAACTATTTCCCTTCCCTCTTTCTCATCTTTATTTTTTTTTAATAAAAAAAAAAACAGACTAATTGAGATGATTTCCCTTTAAATTCTGAAAATCTTTAATTCTGTTATGTTCTCAAATGTTCCCAGGTCAAGTAGTCCAAATTTCCTTATCTGAGTACAAGCAATGAAGACCTTTAAAAAAAAAGTCCATTTCCTGAAAATATAGAATCATGGATTTCAAACTAGAAAGAAAGTTGAAGTTTATTGAATCTTGATATCTTATTTTTCTGGTAGGAAATGAGACTCAGAGAGTTTAAGTGACTTATCTTAAAAGTTAACTTGAGAAATTTAGACCTATACTTCCTGTCTCCAAATCTTTCTACTTCTTCTACTGTACTGTGCTGCCTAGGGTTTTTCCACAGAAATTTGTCCAATAGAAAGATTTCAACAGATTGAAACAATGATGTTTACTGATATTAGACTTTATTGTGAATAAACGTGATTCATTCCTTTGACTTCAGAAAATGAACTATATGATTCCAATATGGGGGAAAAAACCCTTACGTTTTCAAGATATGATTTACCAATTATTCATATGAAACAACTTCTGGTGTTTTAGTGGACAGTAAGTTATCCATAAGCTGAATAGTGGAATAGCCAAAAATGGGAATGCAAATTTAGCTTTTCTTACAAAAGAAGAAGGTACAAAATTAGGGAAACTATATTCTGTACTGTTTAAATTTGAATTATAATGTGTACTTCTAGAAAACATATTTTAGTTTAAGTTTAGAGACTTAATTTACTATTAAGTCTCCAAAAGGGGAGGGATGATGGAAATTTTGAATATTGGTTGAATAACCTGAGGTGTTCAACCTGAATAAGCAAAAGACTTACAAGGGTCGTGATAGTTATCCTCAGAGATTTGAATTTGGATTATCATTTGGAACTAACATGTTTTGGGCCAGAGACCAAAACATGGAATAATTGGTAAAAATTTCAAAGAAATAGATTAAAGCTTAGTGTATAAAACTTTTCAATAATTAGCTACCAAAATATGGAATGGATTATTTTAGGAGATAGTGGGTTTCCTTGCCTTGGAGGTCATTCCCTGGCTTTGGGAAATAGTTCATTCTTGTGGAGGTCTTCAAATAAAAGTTTATGACTATTTGCTAAGGCTGTTGTTGAGAGAATTCATATTTATGTATAGAAAAATCTAAATAGGTTCTGTGACTCCTGCAGCTATGAGATTCTATTATTTACTTATTTATTTTTACAATTCAATCCATTCTAGATTAACAAATGTCAACCACACATTTATAAGGTTCTTGCTGCTGGCAAGCTGCTGGCAGCTTAAAAGAGACTTTCTCTTGTTCTTCTAATTCTAGTTGTTTGTTCTGTAATATAACCATGAATAAATCACAGAATAAAGAATATTAAAGCTGAAAGGAAGCTTAGAGGCATTGGTCTGGAAGGAGCCTTCCTGTATAGAACTTGGAGTTTTAGAAATGGAAGAAGCATTAGAAAGGAGCTAGTTTAAAATCTCTCTTTTTAAAGGGGATGAGGAAACTGGGATTTTGTCTTGGACCATCTTCACCAGTGAATTTTGTTTATTATCTGTCAGAGGAAGCCTGGTCAAATTCTTCTGAATAATTTCCTCTTCTTCTACAACCATGCTGATTTTCAGTGATATAAGGTGAATCCAACAAACTTCCTGAATATGACCTACATTGATTTGGGCTTTTGATTTGGGTAAAATTTGATTTTTGATTTGGGTAGAATTTTCATTCTACCTTTCTCCTTATTCTTCCACTTCCACTTCATACTCTCTGTCTTCCCCCAAACTCCCATAGTTTTATTAGAATTGATATCTCCAACTGAGACTCTGTGTCAGGTCATAAAAAAAAAAAAAAAAAAAAAAAAACATCAGTGTGGTAAGCTTTCACTCCAACTATCTGGTGGGTGGATCCCTGCATTGCAAAAAGTGATGATCATTAATAATTGGGGTATTTAGGGAAAACTTCCTGGGGAAAAGGGACTGGCTTTTGTACTTGGATTCAGAATATGTATAGGGTTTAGACAATTGAATGGGGTTTTTCCTGAGCAGTAAGACTAAAGGTGAGAAGGTAACAAAATTAGCATGTAGTAATGGAAAGAACATGCATAAACATGGTTATTTTTTCTGTGAGAAAATACTTTTCATATTCTGAACAATATTTGAGAAGATAAATTAATTGCGATAAAGCTGTAATAGACTATAGACTGCATTTAGTTATTTTATAGATAAGAAAACTGAAGCCTCAAAAAAGGAAGTCACACGTAGGTGTCAGAACTACTTGGGTATGAACTTTTTAACTAGCAGGATCCTGTCCAATATCAAAATCAGTTGTATTTACATGCACATATGCATTCATATGTATATGTGTGTATACACACACACACATATATATATACACACATATACATATATTAATATATATCAATTTTTACTGTGGCATAGTAGAACATATCCTGAACTTCATAGTCAATACGTGTGTGTTAGAGTTTTTGTTCTATTGCTTATTCACTGAGCTATGGATAGGTCACAATCCTTCCTTGGATGTTATTTTTTCATCTTGAATCTGAAGGAGTTAGACGCTATAAAAGATAGAGAAAAGATAGATATATAATTAGATATAGAAATAGATTATAGCTAGATTGACAGAGCTATATTTTAAATTCATTACATTTTATCAATATATTTGGTTTAATATTTCATCAATTTTAAAATATATTTCTTCTTCATCCAATGAACTACTCATTATAATAACAAAAAGGATGAGAAAAACAATTTAACAAAATCAAACCAGTCTGTTATGTACAACAGGATATTCTATAGTCTAGTCTTCGTAGTCATCTTCTGATTGTCTATTTATCTATAATTTATCAGCCTATCTCTCCCCTAAAGGAAAGGATATGTTTCCTCAACTGTTCTCTAGAGATAATACACAACATACATATTATTTTATTGTTGTTCTTTTTGATTACATTATCATTCTACATATTGTTTTCTAAATTCTGCTTATTTCATTTTATATAGGACTGCATGCCTTCTAGATTCTTCCAGCTTTATTAATCCATCCTATTCACATAACAATGTATAGTTTGAGAATGGGGCAAGAAGGAGGATGGATTGTACCCATGATTTTATTAATTCAGGGTGCTCCTGTTTAGGAAATCACTGCTATAAATGCTGATACATGTGCTCTGAAACTTAAAATCTTAGAAGGCTGCCTGGAGAACCAAGAGTTTTAAAAGCTTATGGTTATAAGACCAATATATATTAAAGGCAAGAAGTGAATCCAGGACTTTCTGAATTTGATGCCAATTTATCTTGGTTGGCCTTTGATCCACCTCTCTCTAGCATATTAATGTGCTTCCCAAACCACATTGCCCAGAATTCAACAAAATACTCCAATTGTGGTCTGACCAGGAAAGAATAGAGACTCTTCTGTTTTTATTATCAGAAATCTCCTTTCTGCAAATTGAAATCATGTAAACTTTTTTGGCTGCCACTTTGATTGCTTTGATTACTCACATTGAAATTGCAGCCCACTAAAACGCCTAGATTTTTACCGACCAATTACTGTCTAACCATGTCTGTTCTACTTCATATGTGTGAAATTGATGATTTCCTGTGTCTAGAATAACTTTCTTATATCTTTTCCACTTGGACTCCCAAAAATAAACTAATGTCGTTTTTGAAAGTCTAAAAGATAGTTATTTGGCTAGGGGTGTTTGGGTATAGATCTACATATAGGAATAAAAGTACATAGTGTTGAACTTGATGGTCATTTCCCATTAGCCTTTGATCATGGGATAAATATACCCCAAACAAGAAAATCACTGTCCTAATCATCTTTTTAATCTATTATATATTCCCTTTATCTTACAGTGATGTGAGCTATTTTAAAACTTTTTGATAAATAGTATTTTTATCCCCCCCCCAGTTACATGTCAAGATAATTTTTAGCATTCATTTTTACAAAATTTTATTCCTCTCTCCCTTCTCCTTTCTCTTACTCAAATAGTAGGCAATTTGTTGTAGGTTATTTATATATGCTACCGTGGAAAACATATTTTTATATTTGTCAAAATTGTGAAAAAGAAAACATCAAAAGAAAAAAAACATGAATAAATAAAGTCAGTGAAAAATGTTTTGTTTTACATTTGAATTCCATCAAATTTTTTTATCTGAATGTAAACAGAATTTTCCTTCATGAATCCTTTTTACTTGTCTTATATCATTGTGATGCTGAAGAGATGAATCATTCATATTTGGTCATCACACAATATTGCTTATATAGTGTACAATGTTTTCTAGTTCTGATCATTTCACTTTTCGTTAGTTTGTATAGGTCTTCCTAGGTTTCTATGAAATCTGCCTGTTAATAATTTATTATTTCACAGTAATATTCTAATTTATTCATATACTACAGATTGTTCAACTATTCCCTAATAGATGGGCCTCCCTTCAATTTCCAATGTTTTGCCACCCCCAGAAAAAAAACTGCTATAAATGTGTTTGCACATGTAGGTCCTTTTCCTCTTTTGTGATATCTTTGGGATACTTTATTAGTGGATCTAAGGGCATACATAGTGTTGTTGACTTTTGGGCGTTGTTCCATATTGTTCTCCAGAATGATTGGATCAGTTCAGAACTTTACCAAGAATGCATTTATATTTCATTTTTCTCACATTCTCTCCAACCTTTGTCATTTCCTTTTTTTAAAAATATCAATCAACCTGATAGGTATGAGGTGGTATCTCAAATTAAGATTTGATTTAGATTTCTCTAATCAAAAGTTGAATACTACTTTATATGCCTATGGGTAGTTTTGATTTCTTCATCTGAAAATTGCCTGATCATAATCTTTGGCCATTTACCAATTGGGAAATAACTCGTAATCTTATAAATTTGACTCCATTTTTTATATATTTGAGAAACGAGGCCATTATTAAACACATTTGCTGGAAAAATTGTTTCCCATCTTCCTACTTTCCTTCTAATCTTGGTTGCATTGATTTTGTTTGTGCAAAAGCTTCTTAACTAATTCTAATTAAAATTATCTATTTTACATTCCATAATGCTTTCTATCTCTTGTTTGGTCATGAACCTATAACTGATTTAACTTCTCTTTTAAGAATTTGGATGGCATACTATTTGGTGCACATGTGTTTAGTATTGATATTTATTCATTGTCTGTGGTACCTTTTTTTTTTTTTTTTTTTTTTTTTTTTTTAGCAAGATGTAGTTTCCTTCCTTGTATCTTTTTATTAGGTCTATTTTTGTTTTCATTTTGTTTGAGGTCAGGATTTCTATGCTTGTTTTTATTTAAACTTCAGCTATTGCATAATAATTCTGCTCTAGCTGCTTATCTTTACTCTATGTATCTATCTTCCTTGAGTATAATTTTTGTAAAAGAAAAAGAAATAGAAGAAAGAAGAAGAAGAAAAGAAGAGGAAGAAGGAGATAAGAAGAAAAGAAGACAAGAAGGAAGAAGAACAAAAGGAAGAAGAGGAAGAATGAAGAAACACAAAACAAACAAACAAAAAACACAGACCCAAAACAAATCAAATCCTTTGTCTTGTGAAGTATAATGTTGCATAATTCCCAAACCTTTAATGTTGAAGCTTGTAAATCCTGTGTAATCCTGATTGTGGCTATCCTATATTTGAAATGTTCCATTCTGACCATTTTAGTGTTTTTACCTTGATTTGATGATTCTGAAATTTGGCTATAATGTTCATTGATATTTTTATTTTGAGATCTCTTTTCTGAGATCACCATTGTATCCTTTCAAGGCTTGTCTTGTCCTCTGGCTCAGGACATCAGGACAGTTTTCCTTAATAATCTTTTGAAAGATGAAATCCAGGTCCTCTTTTTGATTATGACTTTCAGGGAAGTCAGTGATTCTGACATTGCCTCTCATGTATCTATTTCCAGGTCATTTATTTCTCCAATGAGGTATTTTACTTTTTTTTTTCATTCTTTTAATTTTATTTGATTGATTCTTGATATTTCATAGAGTCTTTAGCTTCCATTTTCCCAATTGTAAATTTGTTTTCTTCAGTTAGTTTTTGTGCTTCGTTTTTCATTTGACCAATGGTACTTTTTAAGGAGTTGCTTTCTTCAGTGGATTTTTGTATCTCCTTTTCCATTTAACCACTTCCACTTTTTAAACTGTTGTTTTATATTTTTAAGTTGTTTATTTCTTTAATAATTGTTTTGTATCACTCTCATTTCTTTTCTCAATTGTTCTTCTACCAGTCTTATAAGATTTTAAGCTCCTTTTTGAATTCTTCCATAAATTCTTTCTGGTTTTGAGACCCCTTCTCATTTTTCTTTGGTGTTTTGCCCGTAAGTGTTTTGACATTGTTGTCCTGACTTTATGTGTGGATTTTTCCTGTCACTATAATAATTTCCTTGTGATCACATTCTTTTATTGTCTTTTGCTCAACTTTTTTTGGCCTTTTTCTTTTCTTTTAAATTTGAGCTCTGCTTTCGGGATTGGAAGGGGCACTAGCTGAGGCTTCATTTGCCAGGAACTGCAGGCCCTTTCTGTTTACCTGGTCTGCATTGATCTTATCCTGAGGCCCTGGAGAACTTGTGTCTGATGCTGCTGGAGCCTGTGTGGGTCTAGCGGCTTTCCTGGTGCTGAGCCAAGGTTCTGATGGTCTCTGGCATGTGCTGAGCCTGGTGGGTGTTTCTGCATTTCCCCCAGGACTACTTTGAAACATATATGGCCACTGAAGTCTGTCTGTTTGCCCAGAGCTATATTGAAACACTTGGTGATTCTCAGAACTTGAGTCTGCCCCTTCCTCTGGCTATGCTGAGGCATGGGGGTGGGGGTCCTGGTGTTAGAGTTTTCCTGCTTCACTACTTTTGCGGCTCAGGATCCTACTTCTGATTTGCTGAGGTGGGCTTGCTGCCAGATTCTGGGATGATTCCTGTCGTAAACTTCATTCTCTTTTTTACCTGAGACGAATCTTTCTTAACTATTTTCCAAGATTCTTAGACTAAAAGATTATTTCATCCCATATTTTTACTGGTTCTATTATTTCAGGATTTGTTTTAGGGTACTATTTTATGGTTGTTTGTAGGTGAATATGAGAGGGTTGTGTCCATTTACTGCTTACTCCACCATTTTGGTTACTGCAAATCAACCAATTGAATGAAATTTTAGAAGGGAAAATAATAAAGGAAAAAAAATGAAATAAATATCAGATCTGACAAGATTCTCTGAGACACTGAATAAAATGAAACATATTTATTAAGTATATACTTTGTACAGGATACTCTTTTAGACTGTGAGGAAGTTGCAGAATAAAGCTTACTTAACCTACCTATCTTAATATGCTCTCTATCTTCAAGATATCACAGTCACATCAGGCATGAGAAACTAATACAGATAAGATGAATTAAAACATTTGCATAATGGGTACATGAGAGTTAAGAATTAAAAAAATGCTAACACATAACATATTGATGTTTATAGTAGTGCTTTTTATATTTTATCTCATTTCTATCACAAAGATCTGCAATGTAGGTGATTATTATTATTCTTACTTTACAGGTTGAGGAAAAGGAGGTTTAAAGACAATTAATGATCTTACAAGCATCACACACTTTATTTGAGGTAGAATTTCAATTCTGGCATTCCTGATATTGTTTAGCTATCTTTCCACCATGTCAAAACTACTTTTGTAGATTAGAAAGTTATAAAGTACTATCTAAGGTATGATGAACAAAACTGATTACTAGACAAGGGATTTGTGTAGGTTTCCTGGAGGTAGTGGTGTTTGATTTGGGCTTTAAGAATCTAATAGGCAAAGAGAGGAATTGAAGCTGTTCTAGGGTCAAAGAACGTTGCCTACACATTTTATGAATTCTCCTCCATCATCCCTACCACATACTCATGCTCTTCCTCTGTTTAGACACTTCCTAATGATAGGAAACTATTTACTGAGCCTCAGTTTTCTACTCCTGGTTAGCTTTAATTGTAGCACAGCTTCTTTGCAACTTCCAACCATCACTTTCCAGTTCTGACTTCTGTGTCTAAAGTGTCTCTAAATCTTCTTGCACATTATTGCCCTTTGATTAATTGCAATAGTCATGGTCTTCCTTCATCATTAGGCTAAATATTACCTGATTCTATCAAAAGATCCTTTTATGGCATGTATCACCATCTTAGTCTCCTTTCCCTGAATATGTTCCAGCTTATGTGTTTTCCAAAATGTGCTTCTTAGACTTGCATACAGAAATCCAGATGTGCTCTGATGTTCACATGGCAAAATTCCTTTGTTCCTTCTCAGTGAACCATGAAATTTACTCCTGAAATGCTAATGCAGAAAACCAATTTGATCTGCCTTTGAGAAAATCTGAGTGGAGATAGTTATTGTTTCTTCTCTTCCTGATGTTCTAGTGCCCTCTAGGACTTCCTCTCTAGGATTCAATCTTTAGTGATTCCTTCATTAGGAATCCTAAACTTGTATTCATCAGATCTTGAATTACCCTATTTTAGATTCTTAGCAGTGGTATGACCCTGGGCAAGCCAGCCACTTTGCCTCAGTTTTCTTATATATAAAGTGGTAATAATACTTCCCAGATTTGTTGTGAGTATTCTATGAGATATTATCTGTAAAGTGATTTATAAACCATAAAGTGTTATATAAACAGTAGGTTTTGTTTTTTTTTTTAAGAATCACAAAATTACAGAGGGTTATATTTGGTAGAGATTCTAGGACATAGACAAAGGAAACTAGATCTTAGGCTGTCAGACTTTGGAGGAACCTTTGATAGCATCAAGGCAATATCTTCATATTTCAGAGATGATAAAATGAGGCCCATATAGTTGAAGTGTCATACTTAATATTACTTGGAAAGCCTTAAATACAAGGATAAGATATCTTGATATATTTCCATAGACAATGGAAACACATTGAGATAACAAGAGAGCATTTTTTTTAATAAACCAAGAATCATTCTTATATACAACTTACTTTTTGCTTTCAGTATGCATTTGATTTTAACCCGAATAGCCCAAGAAGTCATAAATCCAAAAAGCTAGTTTTGATGTGTTTGTGTGTGTGTGTGTGTGTGTGTGTGTGTGTGTGTGTGTGTGTTTTGAGAGAATCAATAACATTAATCCCCTTTTCCTTCCCAACACTTCCCTCATTACAAATAACTTTAAGTTAGTACAGAGTAATTTAGTACATTTAAGTACAGAGACTGGACCTGGAATTGTTTCAGAACTCTCCTTGAACCAATGCAAAAGGTCTGCACCGCCTATGAAGGTTAGAAGAGTTGTTTAAACATTAAACAATTAAGTTTCTTGCCCAGAATCCTCCAGCCAGTATTTGTTGGAGATGCCTGATATTGAAACTAGCTGTACTATCTATCAGGTTAATGTGCCCCTTAACAATTGTACATAGTTAAGCAAAATATGGCTCCAGATTGGGCATGCCCAACAATGTAACTATCATCTATCCCTCACTTGTCTCACCTTTCTATTAGTGTGAGGCAGAAAAATCCAACTAATTCAATAAATTTATTCAGAACACAGAGACCCCCAGATGCAATGCTGTGGTCAGCAAAAGCAGGTTCAACTGTTTCTCTTTTTCTTCCCTTTTATTTTCACAACAGAAAACAAAAGCGCTTTCTCAAGCATTTTCACAGAAAATCATATGGCCGTAAATAAACTTCATATGGATTTTGTGCTCAAGTTTCACAGAGCGAGTACTTTCAAAAAAAAAAAAAAAAAAAAAAAAAAACATTCAGCAGGCGAATGTAGGGATGTCAGCTGAATTTTATGGAGTCTGTTGAATCAGCATCACCAATACTTTGGCCTCCCAGACCCTGGCTGAGATCTGTCCTCGCTTTGTTTGCTCACTTTTTCAACATAGTCATAAACATGTAAGGATGAAAGAGGACAGAGAGAAATCATTGTTCACTACAAACAGCAGCTTCAGCTATTCTGTTTTCTCAAGGGCTCTATGGTATTGCCATTTATTTGTATTTACATGTATGTCTGTGAATGAGATAGTGTGTACAAGCATATGTGTCTAATGTTTGAACAGTGCATATGTTTGCTTTTGTATGTATCTTATGTGAAATGGAAAGTATGTGAGTGTGTGGGTATTGTGAGAGTATTAAAATATGTGGAGGAAAAAAACACATGAGTATGTGTGAGTATGTTAGGTGACAGAGCTCATGAATATACATATACATATACACACACACACACATGTGTGTGTCTGGGGGATGTATGTTTGTGTAGGTGTGAAGTTTAGTAGCTATTTTTGGTGTATTATTTGGCAGGAGTAGATAGAACAGTGAGGTTCTTTTAGGAATGAAAATAGGTTTGTGTGTATTTTTGAGATCCTGGAGTAAAAGTAAAGGAGGAAATACTATGATACAAAGTATAATGCTGGAGAAACTGAAGCAAGATAAAGATTAGAGAGTATTTATTAATTTATTTAAAAGGGAGAGCTTTATTGGGACCAAATGGATCCATGATTTGGTCTCAGGGCTGAATAAGACTATCTTCTCCAAGAATCCAGCAAAAAAATGTGAGTTCTCAATGACATATATAGACGTGGCTTAGACTCAGGGAGTAGATTGAGGCAAGGGCTAAGTCAGAGAGCTGGAAGAGACTCTGACAGGGTAGAGGGGGATGACATAATAGGGGGAAGCACTCTGGAGATGGGGAGAGGCATCTTGATAAGACAGTATCTGCTATTCTGATAGCTTGGGATGGGGAGAGGCATTCTGAATCTAAAACGTAAGACCTTTTATCCTTATCAAGTATTCTGATGAACAGGGAGGGGAGGTTTCACAGGACTGAGCAGAACAATTAGGGAAACTGAGTCAGAGCAATAAAAGAAAACTGTGGCATAACAAAAGAATCTTTAGTTTGAAAAACTCAGTTCAAATCCTGCAACTGATTCTTGCTATAATTTATAATATAATAGTTGAAAGAGAAATAAATTTTTGGGTCCAGATATGATTCTGATGCTTCTCTACTCTGTAGACGTAGAAAAGTCTCTTTATCATTGTCAATTTTGTTCTTAGAATCAAAGGAAAATTTGGGAACATAGTGAATAGAGCCTGGGTCAGGAGTTGGGAAAGCCTAAATTCAAATCTGGCATCACACTTCCTAGCTGTGTGACCCTGGACAACTCAGTTAATCTCTCTGCCTCAGTTTCCTCAACTATAAAATTGGGATAATAACTTCCATGGTCATTGTAAAGATAAAAAATATAATATTTGTAAAGCACTTCAAGAATAATTCCTAGAACATAATAGGTGCTTAATAAATGGTGTTCTTTTTTCTTTGTTTCCTTTACTCTAAAATAGAGCTAATATTTGTACCTCCAAACCTATGAGCATTGTTGTTCTGAGACAAATTCTTTTAAAAGACTTGGAATCTTATAAAAATATAAGGTACACACATCACTGACAGTTCAAACAAATTATTACCAGCATTCTCAACTCCTACCTCATCCCTTTGAGACACCTAGCTGGAAAACTGATGAAATTAAGAGTTCATATCTGCTCACCCAGATGATCTCTGGGACTTAAAGGTCAGGACATCTCTTGCTTCTCCAGTTATATTAAATAGAGCTTGTTGTAAAGTTTTTGAAAACAGGCTGTATTTTAGGTACTCACATGAAAGGAAGCAACCTAAATAGTTTACCTTAGTAAATACCCATATTCACACTTTGCTTTGGGATTCAACCATCCTTATATAAGCCTTCAATGAATTAGGCTTTGGCAAAATAAAAGGCCACATGACTAATAATTGTAGCTGGGAGTAGAACCCAGTGCCCAAAGTTTCAATGCTCATGCCTCCAGCTATAACCAAAATCCTTCTTTCTTTCAGGCAAAAGCATTGCAGATTCTATGAGTGGGTAAAACTTGGAAGAATTGGAAGCAGACAATAGTATTTATAGGTGACATTTAGGACAACTTTCTGATTACAAAGTACCTTAAATGCTCTCTCATTTAATTGATGCCACTTTAGAGATTTGAAGCAGGTCAGACATAGGAGTAATAGGTAGAGGTTATAAAGGTAGGTTTAACTTCTTAATAATAATTTGATTATTTTGATGGATTCAGAGTCTCAGCAATACAGTCCTTTTATCCACCAGACAAATAACAATTCAATCCTGCCTTCTTATATAGAATAATTCTTACCTATTTCTTTCCGTAGAGATGAGAAAATATACAAAACTCAATGTGAAGGATACAAATTAGAAAGTATTAAAGTGTATAGAAGAATTCAAAAAGAGAAGGAAGTGAGTTTATGAATGGAGGATTAAAGATGGCGCTATAGAAGCAGTAGAACCTTTGAATCTTTGAAATTAGAGTGCCCATGCTTTGTACCTTGAAAAAAAACATGATTTTAAAAGGCCTAAATATTATATTTCAAGAAATCATAATTTAAAACTACTGATGTCTATTAGAATTTAGAGAAAAATAAAAGCAGAAAGTGCCCACTGATTCAAGTGTGTTATTGTCAAATCCAAAGTTTTCAAATCAAAGAAAAAATTCTGACTATATCCAGAAAGAAGCTCCCAATGAACTATATTTAAAATCATGGCAACTATTGACATAAATAAGAAGAGATCTTAGGATATAATATTCTAAAAGACAAAAGATATAGACTTGCAATTAAGATTAATTTTCTTTGAAAAGTGCTATAATTATAAGGAATTGGAAAATGACTTTTAAAAAAATGAAGCTCATTCAAACATTTTTGATATAAAATCCAAAAATAAGTAGAAATATGACAGAAATAAAAGTAGAAACACAATTGAAATAGAAACACAAGATCGCTTATAAAGATAGTTATATGAGCAATTTTAAAGAATAGTATGATGGCTAAGATACTAATAGTAGAGATAGAGGAAAGTCATCAACTTTTCAGAAAACCAGAAATCCTATGGACAGATTGGATATATTCTAACAGTTTGAATTGAGGAATAAGAAGGAAGGGTCAAATATTACATAATATTTGTAGAATAATATTATACAAAGGAGGAAAAAATGGGATGAAATTTGTTATTTTTCATCATTGGAATGCATGAGAAGAGTATGTAAACATGGAAGCAGGAGAGGAGCAGGTAATCACAACAATAATGATTTGTTAGTGTCTTTCCACTGTTTCATTTGTGTATAATAATTTGGGGTTTTCTGTCAAAGATACTGATACTTTGCCATTTCCTTCTCCAAATTATTTTACAGAAAAAAAAAAAAAAGAAAAAAAAACGAGGCAAACAGGGTGAAGTGACTTACCCAGAATTCCACAGTCAGAAAGTACATGCACCAATATTACAAAGTAAAGCACTGAAAGGCTTAAGCACTTTGATCAGTGCAAAGACCAGCCTTGTCTATAGAGGAACTATGCTGATGCATGTTATTTACTTCCTGACACAAAAGTTATATGTACATCATCAAAGAGAAAGAGAGACACTTTTAAGTTACGATATGAATTTCCTTATTGGTGAAATTGTTGTTCAATCTTTTTTGGGGTTCCAACTCTTTGTGACTCTTTTTGGGGTTTTCTTGGCAAAGATACTGGAAGGGTTTGTAATTTCCTTCTCCAACTCATTTTTACATATGAGGAAACTGAGGCAAAATGAGGTTAATGTGACAGATAGATAAGAGTCTAGGGTTCTATTTACCATCTAGCTGATAATATTTTTATACCACCTGACTCACACTTGCACTGTAAATAAAGGTCCTGCGGAAGTGCAAGTAAGTTAGATGTTGTATTTATAATAGAATGGTTATGGATTTGTAGTCTGGAGGTCTGGGGGTTTATGATCAGTTATGATAAGTCTATTTTGAGATATAGTCTCATCATGTCACCTATAGCAGGAAGAGAAGACCTTTACTACTTAAAGTGTGCTTTTAATGCTATATAAAGAGAAGCAGAAGCCTTTAGTGCAATCAAAACTAACTGAGCAGTTGGGGTCTAGCTCATAGGATAGCTTCTACATGAATAATTTTTTAGTTCAGAAAAGAGTTCATTCTATTCGGTCAGCACCAGATCAGTGAAAAAAAGTATCACCAAGAAAATTGTGTGTATGGTCAATGTATGTGTGACTCTTATAAACTATATATTTTTAATTCACTTCCTTCTTAGTCTCTCCCCCTCCCTGCATGTCTGTCTCAGTCAGCATGCTGAATTTCCTATTCTTAGACTATGCATTAATGTGCATTATTCATGGTTATCAGGTTAGAGAACTGTGGTTGAATGGCTTCTATTTTTACAATAATTAAAGGGTTTGGAGTGGGGAGGGGTTAGTGGCTTATGCATACTGGAATAGCATTTTTAATTTGGGATAAACAGCTAAAAGTTACAATAAATAAAGGTGTTATGCCCTCAATCTGCAATGCTGAAGAATTTTTTCCCCTAGAAGTTTGTGCTTCACAAAGTCAGATACAGAAATGCCTTACTTTTCCATCTTAACTCTTGGAGAAAGGATTCTTCTTAAGTTTAATTAAGCCCATATGTGGGCAGGTACAACACCCAGGGCATTGTTAGAGGTGAAGAGTTAGAAAAAAGGTAATAATAGCCACCAAAATAATAATATCTCTCATAAACATACCAATGTATATTACTTCACAGACAACAAAATCTATTTATCTCAACAACCTTTGAGGTAGATAAAGCAAGAGTTATTGCATTTTTGATAAAATTTGACCTCCATGAGGTGAAGTTATCTAGCCCAGATAGACTTTATCAAAGGACAGACTGGGAGAACTGGCAGATGTGAAGGCAGAGTCATTCTTAGATGTTTATTGAATAAAATAAATAATGTATTGAATGCCATCCCAATTAAATTAACAATAATAATTGTGTTATTGAGTTAAAAATTATAGCAAAGATCATTTAGAAAAACAAAGTTAAGCATTTCAAAGAAGTTGAAGGAAAAAGAAGTAAAGAAGGATATATCAGACCTCAAACTATATTATAAGATCATTACCGAAGTGTAAATAAAACCAATGTAGTTATTATTATTCAATACAAAAGAATGCAGAAAATTGGAGGAAAAAAGTTTCATACAAAATCTCTTAGATAAGATTTGATTGTGTTGGAATATTGCACTGGTATACAAAATGTATGCTGATTCTGTTTAAAAAAAAACATGGATAGACTTGAACCTATGAAGGAAGAAGCTATCCACCTTCAGAGAAAGATCACAGGTGGAAATATGCATAGTACGATCTTACAAAAATATGGATGAATATTTGTATGTTTATATATATGTTTATGTTTATAGATGTTATGTTTATATGTATGTGTGTATTTAATTGTAGTCTTCTTTAGTGTGTAGAGAAGGAAGGAGAGGGGTAATGTTCAGGCTAGCTTTCTGGAGGTCCTCCAGAAGAGTACTGGTCTCAGCAGGAAAGACAATGGGAGAATGGTCAGGAATAGAGTCCAAAGTTTTTATTGCCTCCTTCAGCCTCCCAATCTGAACCAGTTTCCGCCACAGTGCAGGAGGCAGGAGAGCCACCCTGAGGCTGGTCAAAGATAGAATGTCTCTCTTCCAGTCCTTCTCAGCCCTTATATACCTTATTGTAATTGTATCATTATAGTATACTGAGTATATTTGAACTTAGAGAACCATCATCTCATCAATTCCACTGAGTTAACATCTTGCTTCAAATATGCTTGTTATTGCCTAACAGAGAACAACAACCACAGAGAGCAAACTATAAGGAAGTAAAGAAAAGTTGGGTTGCTTGGAAAATGATCTACAGTATTTATTATATAGTTTCTTGAAAATGAAGGTTTTTTTTTTTATTGACTCTTCTCTTGCGTTCTGCTATGTACATAGCAATGTTATCTTTTTTTTCTCTTGTCTTATATTTAAGTCTAAAAAGGATAAAAGATTTTTAAAAGGTAAGGGCCTGAGAGGAGCCAAGGATTAAAGAGATGGACAAATGTGCTAATCAGTTATTATAATTTTATCCTCAATAATGTTATAATTATTTTATTTTCTTAAATGAACAGTATAAAGGCTTTACAATATAAACTAAGAGAATTCTAGAAGTGAAGGATGGTATCTGGACATTTAATAAAGCTCCCAGAATTATTAACTAGAAGGAAACACAATGGCTGTGAAATGAAGTCAAAATTCAAATATATTATCATGAAAAACCCGAGTCCCGGAGATGTATTTTATGCAATGTCCAATGGTTAGTAAATGGAAGAGCCAGAATTTGAATCCCTGTTATTTGATTCCTGATGTACTATTCTTTCTACTATATCATTCTGCTTCCTTTAAGGAAACATTATCTTTTCTTTAATGATGATGATGATGATGATGGACCATAATTACAAACATCAGTTATTGTTCTGTAATTCAGCAATGTGAAAAGTCAATATTTATTAAAATTATTAAATTTCTACTTTGGTCCAGGTTCTATATGCTCAATGCTTTGGATGCAAATTAGAAAAAGAAAAAATAGTCTCAGACTTCAAATACCTTATAATATAACAGAAGAAGACAATACACAGCAAGAAGTTGAAAAGGGGCTGGGACATATGGAGCACTAGAAGCTCCAAACCAAACGGGCATTTGATGACAAATGAAATTCATTGGAAAATGTGTGAGACTTTTACATGAGATTTTGAATGTTCACTGCTGTACTCTCCAGCCTTTCACTAAGAGGGTAAGAGATAACTCAAGCTACTGAGGAATCTTGGAGTATAGAAGTTGAATTGATCTCCAAGATGATGAGATTTTTAGGTCACAAGCCCATCCTGGGGGAGGCCAAGCTAAGCAGAACAGCTGATAGTGAATGAATATTCTGAGAGCCTATAAGCTTTATAGAAGGCCATTTGTTCCCACACTGAATTATTCTAAACAGCTATGTACTCTGTAGTCTTCTAACTAGTATTAGAATATTTTCTATTTTTACACTTGCTATTGCAACAAATTGTCAGTTCTCACCTTCTCATTGCTATTTCTGTGTCTGACACTAACAGTTCTCTTTGAGCCCTGATTTTGCTTCTTATCCCTTTCCCCCCAGGAATCCTAATTTTTAAACATATCTGTAACAGCTATTTGTTAAATAGGTGGGAATAGACATCTATTCTGAAAGCCTGAGGGGTTTTCCTATAAGTAAAGTGCTAAAATTTTAAATAAGAGGTTTTGCGTATTTCTTTGTCTCTTTTTTGTAACTACACTTGCTTATATATAATCTTTTTTTTGTTTGTTTATTTGTTTATTGTGCTATGAACTGGATAATTGGGATCAAATATCTTCATAAGTAACCCAATTTAGTGTGGTATATATATATATATATATATATATATATATATATATATATATATGATGTTATTGTATTTATTGAACACATCATTCAAAAAATCAGCATCACTTTAAACAATAATTACAAAACAATTATGTAGCACTTTACAATCTGTAGTTAGAGATTGAAGCATGATGTAAGCCATCATTACATAGCACTTCATTGTCTCCACTTATTGCCTTATAACAAATGCAATAGGTAGGTAGCACAATATTAATTCTTTTAAAAATTATTTATTTAAAACTAAATGCAAAATAAAAACAAATCAAATAGAAAAATAAAGACAGAATGATGGGAAAAAATAAAGACAGAACAAAAAAACAGAACAAAATAAAGACAAAACAAAACAGTGTCATGTGCCTAGGAGAAGATCAGGAAATATTCAAAATATTTAACAATAAATTTCCATTTCTAGAAGACATATATAATAATAGAAGATGTATTCATGACTCACTTTTTATGTCATTCTTTTGTTCTCTGCTGTGCATTTTTACTTTATTCTTTTTCCCCTTTCACTTCCCCCACCACCTCCAAGCAGGCTATAATTAAGCAAGGATATATTTACACACACACACACATATGTATATGCATACATATATATTCATCCCCATACACACCCACACACAAATACACCTATATGCATACCTAATAGGCATATATGCATACACACTTATACATATGTAGTAGACATGAATCTAAAAAGAAATTTATATGGCTGACATATAATATAGATTTCTCTCTTTATTGAATCTTATATTTGACTTTGTCTGAGATCAGTGATTGATCACCTAGCTCTACTTTTTTTCCTAATAAATTCTGCTCTGGATTATTGTTATTATATTTATGTACATTTCTTATTTCCTATCCCTGCTAACTACTTTAGTTCTGTTCCTTAATTTGCTTTGAGATTACTTAACTTCTCCAGTCCATGGTTCCCTCCCTTATCTTCTCCCCTGACTCTTTCCCTCTTTATCCCTTTCCTACTAATCTATATTTCTCATCCCACTATGTATGTATTGTTCATTATTTTACCCATTTTTGATGTGTTTAGGTTCAGATCTACCAGCCCTCCTCCCCCATCAAATTCCTCTTTGTCAGTTTTTTTCTCTTTACCTCATTCATATAGAATAATTAATATTTTTATTTTTCTTAGATGGTTTTGCTTTTTAGAATTATATTTGATTATATTTGGTTCTGCCTCAATCTTTCTTTGGAACTATTCAATCAATAATGTCAATTTTAGCTATATCATTTACATTTTCACATAAAAAAGCATAAAGTTTGTCATTTTTATGTTCCTTGAAAATACTTTTGATATTGGCTCCTATATGTTAACTTTTCTGTTAAGTTCATATGTGGTTGAGAAAATATTGAAAATCTATGAGTTTGTTAAATGTCCTTTTTTCAATTCAATATTATGGTGAGTTTTGGTAGGTATGATATAGGAATAATTATTTTGATTAATGTTATGTAATATTCTAGGACCTGCAGTCTTTTATTGTAGTTACCGATAAGTCCTATATAAATCTAATTGTAGTTACAAAATATTCCTTTTTTTGTTTGCTTGTTTGTTTTTGGTTTCTTATAAAATTTACTCTCCATTGGGCTTTTTTCTCCCAAATTTAACAATAATGTTGCTACATGCTTTCTGATGAATAGTATATTTATATTTACATATATCTGTGGATGTGTACACACACACACACTTTACCCTCTTGTTCTATTGCTTCAAGATAATTTCCTTTGATTATTTCTTGCATTACTGTGTCAAGGTTCTATTTTTGGTTATAACTTTCAAGTAGGCCAATTATTCTTACATTTTCTCTTTTTTATAAATTCTCTACATCTGTTGTTTTTCTTAGAAGATGTTTCATATTCTGTTCCATTTTTTTTTCATTCTTTATAGCTTGTTTAGTTATTTCTTGGTCTCTTATAGTTTCATTGACTTCCCCTTAATCAATTCTAATTTTCAAATAATTATTTTTCTTCTTTTTAAATTAAAGCTTTTTATTTTCAAATATATACATGGATAATTTTCAGCATTCACCCTTACAAAATCTTGTGTTCTAAATTTTTTTTCTCTCCCTTCTCCTCACCCCTTCCTCTAGATGGCAAATAATTCAATATATGTTAAACATGTGCAATTTTTCTATATATATTTCGGCAAATATCATGCTGCACAAGGAAAATCAGATCAAAAAGTATAAAATGAAAAAGAAAACAAAATGCAAGCAAACAACAATAAAAAGAGTGAAAAGACTATGTTGTGATCCACACTCAGTTCCCACAGTCCTCCCTTTGGGTGTAGATGACTCTCTTCATCACAAGACCATTGGAATTGGCCTGAATCATCTGTTAGAGCCATATCCATCAGAATTGGTCGTGTTGCTGTGTATAGAATTATTTTCTTCTTTAAGACTCTGGATCTCCTTTTCTAGTTCTAGTTTCTGGTTTCCATAATTTTCTTGTTTTTCTTGAATGATTCTTATTTTTAAAAGTTTTTCCTCAGTTTCTCTCAATTGATTTTAAAGTCTTTTTTTACTTTTTCTATAAATTCTTTTGGGGGAAGTAGCCATTTAACATTGGGTCAGGAGAGACATTTTTACTTCAGTATCTTTCTCTGAAAATGAACTCCCATCTTCTCTATTCCCATAAGTTTTGATAGTTGGGATCTTTTTCCTTAATGAAAACTTATTAGTGTAAATGCTTCTAATTCTGGGGTAGGGAAGAACTGATACCTCTGGTTTCACTTCAGCTCTCACCTCTGGCCTAGAACTCCAAATCCAAAACTTTGCTCTTCTGCAAGTGCTGGCGGTTGCCAGCATCCCTCCTCATTGCTTCTGTACTCAACAAGGCCATGTCTCTGCAGCAAAACTGGACTTGGCTTTCCTTATCAGCAGAGGTTCCCTCAGTCTTCCTAGACTGGGATCCTCAGTGACCCAGGCAGTCCAGGAGGTGACAGTATCTGAGACTACTTCCAACCCTACTAACTTCAGAGCTTTATACTTGTTATTTCTGCAGAGCTAATCTGGAGGCATTTACATTTCACACTCTGTCCTGTGTCTCTGTGTCTTCTCAGGCTCTCCAGGAGGAACCCTATTCTGCCCCATGTCTTATTTGTTTCTCCTTGATCTATGTTTGCCCTGAGGCACATTTTTGTTGTTTCTGGGGGAAATCTGGAGAGCTTGGAATTTTCTGACTGATTTCTCCACGTTTCCAGAATCCTCTCCCCTGTTAATTATTTTTAATGAATAAATTTTACCAATACAAAATTGAGCATTAGGAAAGTGAAGTCATTTGTCCAAAGTCACAGGGGTTAGTTAGTTTAATAATCCAACATAATGACAGGTTTTTTACTCTCATTTCAGTGTGATTTCTTCTTTATCATGTTGCCAACTCATTGTAATAATCAGAATATATCAGAGAAGTAGTATATTTTGAATGCAGATAAGTTCAGACTGAGAACATACTTTCAAAATAACAATAATGATATTTTTCAAAGCATTTCTAGGCCTTTAGAACCTCACTGCTTCTTCAGTCACTTGAGATAGTTGGTGATACATTCAGGCACTGATAGTGGGGAGTGAAAAACTTGGAAGAGCACTATAAATAGTGATTAGATGAGACATTGCTGAGATAATAATGAAACATCAAATATCTGTGTCAGTTTGGTTCTTCCTGGGGAATTCAATTTTCATATTAGCAGGAACACATCCTGTAAAATGTCTGGATTCAATGATAACTTGAAAATTGAAATTTTGCTGTCTGCATTTTGGATGAGCTGCACAGGCCAGTCTACTCTTCAGGTATAAAAAAGGAACCCTTACAAAAATGGCCTTTGAAATTGTTCCTCACTCTGTTACTGACTAGTCCCTTGATCACTTTCTTTGATTATATTGATTATAAAACAGTGACTTTCTAGGATATATATTCATTTCAACAGAGCCTTTTGGAAGAAAACTGCTTATAACAAATGAAGGGAATGGCGCAGGTCCATCAGGAACATGATTTTAGACTGTCTTGGTTATTTTGCTAAATGATGATGTTCCTTGATGATGATAGTGGTAGTGGTGGTGGTGTTGGTAGTATTGATGATGATAGTGGTAGTAGTGATACTGGTGGCACTTAAAAATATTACCAAGCAAATATATTTATTCAAAGCTCAGACCAGATGCTGCCTCCCAATGCTTTCCTGATCTCCTTTCTTTTTTCCTCTTGCTATCACTTGGATTGTACTTTATTTTGATTTTCTTATTCTAGATTCTCCCAGTAGAATATAACATTGTACCTAGTGCAAGGGTTCTTAACCTTTTGTATTTCCTTCGATAGTCTAATCAAAGTCCATGAAAAAGTAACTGAAGGAAATACTAAAAGTCAATTATAGTGAAAATAGACATTTTTTCTCTCATACAATTTCATAGAGCCCTTTGAACTCTACAATGGGCTCATGTACTCTAAGTAAGGAACCACTATTTTTAAGAAGAGAAACTATCAAGTATATTTTTTAATGTGTATGCCAGGACTTTAGTGCTTAATCATAATATATAATACATATGTATTAAATTTAACTTAATTTGAAGATTGGAAAGCGAGGTTGATAAAATGGAGAGAATAGATTAGAAGCCAGAATGCCAAACCCTAAAACTCATTAAAGATGAGAGCAGTGCCTTAACTTTTTGACCCTCAGTTTCTCCAGCTACCAAAATGGGGATAGTAATGCTTACTATACTAACTCACAGGTGTATTATGAGAAAATCATTTTTCAAATTATAAAATACTTTAAAATATAGGTTGTTTTTTAATAGTTAATCTTTATATAGAAAAATTTAAGTTTTGAAAAGATTTTATTTACACTGAGTCATTTGATTCTAACAATCCTGTGAGGAAAATACAGGACCTTAAAGAACTAGGTAAGCAGTGAATAAAGTTTTGATTATGGACTCATCAAGATCTAAGTTTAAATACAGCCTCAGACATGTATTAGCTTTGTGACTTTAAACTAATCTTTTAAATTTTCATTGTTGTTTAGTCTTTTTCAGTTGTACCCAACTCTTTGTGATTGCATTGGGGGGTTTTATTGGCAAAGATACCAGAATGGTTTGCCATTTAACTTTTTAGCTCAATTTATAAATGAGGAAACTGAAGCAGATTTATATAGGATCACACAACTAATAAGCATATAAAATCAGATTTGAATTCAGAAAGATAAATCTTCCTGACTCTAGTACTCTATCTTATGTCCCTAACTGTCCCAAACATCATATTGTTCTTGACAAATCTCTAAAAATATAGAATACAGAGAAAATACTAAACTGCATTTTTAGAGAAAGTTTTTTTTTTTCCTCTCTGGAGTTCTCTGTATTAATGAAATTACAAGAGAAGTATCCATCCTACTATGTGTTAGACCACTGGAAATACAAAATAACAACAACAATTTACATTAATATAGTCCTTACTATGTGCCAGATATTATGCTAACTTCTTTCTAATTATTATCTTACTTGATCCTTACAACAACTCTTGAGAGGTAAGTGCTGTTATCCCCCTTTTACAAATGAAGAGGCATTTAAATAGATTAAGTGGTTTGGTCAGAGTCATAGAGATAGTGTCTGAAATAACATTTGAAGTGAGAGGGGAAAGAGGAAAGAAAAGGGGAAGACTAATAGAAGGGAAAAGAGAAATAGTAGGGGAAAGGTACAAGAAAGGGGGAGGAGCTTTAAAGGGTGAGGGCTGTTTGAGGGAAGTGGTGGTCAGAAGCAAAATACTGGGGAGGAGGGAAGGGAGAAAGAAAGAGAAAAACATAAATTAGGGTAAATAAGATGGCAGGAAATACAAAATTAGTTATTTTAACTGGGAATGTGAATGGGATGAACTCTCCTATAAAAATGGAAGCAGATAGCAGACTGTTTTAAAAGCCAGAATCCTACAACATGTTGTGTTATGGCCATCTTAATTGAGAGCTCAAAAAATATGAGTTCCTTGATCTCAGAGGCAAGATGAATGAGGCAGGAGACTCAAAGAGTATGAAAAGAACTCCAGTTTTATTATGTTGTACAGCTTTTTTAATATACATTTTTTGCAAGCATGATCAGCATGTGAACAGTAGACAATCCCCATTCACCATTCAGAGAAGCAGCTCATGAGCTTTGCATATGCATGGTATCTGCCAATGGGAGGAGAGCCAATCCAGCCACTGTAGCAACTTGCTTACAGGCAGGAGACCCTGTCAGAGCATCCCGGTTTATGAGCAATTGTGCTGTGACCCTCAGACCAAACCTTTCCCAGTTATACATCACTACTTTTTGCTCAACCAACATAGCAAAAACTTATTATGCACCCAAGGTCAAAGTGGTCTCTATACTCCCTCTTGGCAGGGTTCCATAACCTAGCAATGTTGTTTAGAAGAAACACATTTAAAGCAGAGTGATATATACAGAATAAAGGTAAAAGGCTGGAGCAGAATCTATGATGCTTTAGGGGAAGTCAAAAAAGCAGGGGTAGCTATCCTTATCTCAGATAAAGCAAAAGCAAAAACAGATCTAATTAAAAGTGATAACGGAGGAAACTATATCTTGCTAAAGGGTACTATAGTTAATAAAGCAATATCAATAATATTAAAAATGACAATACTACCTAAATTAATCTTCTTATTTAGTATAATAGCAATCTCCCAAGAAATTATTTTGCAGATCTAGAAAAAATAATAACAAATTATCAAATAAAAAGTCAAGAATTTCAAGGTAATTAATGAAAAAAATGCCAATGAAGGCCCAGCTGTACCAGATCTAAAACTAAAAAAAAGCAACATTCATCAAAACCATTTGATATTGGCTAAGAAATAGAATAAAATAGGTTAGGTATATAGGACAAAATAGTCAATGACTGTGGCAATCTAGTGTTTGATAAACCCAAAGACCCCAATTTTGGAGATAAAAACTCATTATTTTACAACAATTGCAAATTTTCCTGGAAAAAATGAAAACTAGAATGGCAGAAACTAGGCATTGACCCATACCTAACACCATATACCAAGATAGGTCAAAATGGTTTCATGATTTAGACATAAAGAGCCATATTATAAGCAAATTATAGGAACATAAGATAGTTTACCTCTCAGATCTGTGAAGAAAGGAATTTATGGCCAAAGATGAATTGGAAATGATTATTGAATTTTTGATAATTTTGATAATAATTTTGATTATATTAAGTTAAAAAGTTGTTGTACAAACAAAACTAATGTAGGCAAGAGTAGGACACCAATAAATTTGAAAAACATTTTTATATTTAAGTGTTCTGATAAAGGCTTCATGTCTAAAATATATAGAAATTTTAAGAATTCAAGCCACTTTCCAAGTGTTAAGGTGGTCAAAGGACATGAACAACAATTTTCATATGAAGAAATTGAAAACATTTCTAGTCATATGACCAGGTGCTCTAAATCACTATTGATCAGAATAAGGCAAATTAATATAATTCTGAGATATCACTACATACCTCTCAGATTGGCTAAGATGAGAGGAAAAGATAATAACAAATATTGGAGGGAATGTGGGAAAACTAGGACACTAATACATTATTGGTAGAATTGTGAATGGAATCAGCCATTCTGGAGAGCAATTTGGAACTATGCCCAAAGGATTATCAAACTGTGCATACCCTTTGATTCAGCAGTGTTACTACTGGGCTTATATCCCAAAGAGATCTTAAAGGAGGGAAAGGGACCCCTATGTGCAAAAATGTATGTTAAGCCTTTTTTATAGTAGCAAGAAATTAAAAACTGAGTGGATGCCCATCAGCTGGAGAATGGCTGAATAAATTATGGTATATGAATGTTATGGAATAGTATTGTTTTGTAAGAAAAAAACCAGCAGGATGATTTCAGAAAGGCTTGGAGAGACTTATATAAACTAGTGCTAAGTGAAATGAGCAGAACCAGAGATCATTATACATGGCAACAACAAGATTATATGATTATCATTTCTGATGGACATGGCTATCTTCAAAAATGAGATGATTCAGACCAGTTCCAATGATCTTGTGATAAAGAGAGCCAGCTACACCCAGAGAGAGGAGGGTGGAAACTAAACATGGCATTTTTGCTTTCTTGGTTGTTATTTGCATGTATTTTATTTTCTTTCTCATGTTTTCCTGTGTGACTAGATTTTTCTTGTGCAGCAAGATAATTGTATAAGTATATATACATGTATTGGATTTAATATATATTTCTACCATGTTTAACATAAATTAGATTACTTGCTATCTAGGAGAGGAGATAAGGGAAGGGGAAAGGAAATTGAAACACAAAGTTTTGCAAGGGATAATGTAAAAAAATTATCAAGGTATATGTTTTGAAAATAAAAAAGCTTTAATAAAAATAATAATTGAAGGAAATACTAAATTCTAGATAGAAAGTAGTGAAAACAAAGGTCTACTTTTTTCCCATCCAAGTTTATATACTTCACTGAAAGTTGTCCATTGACTAGGAACTTGTCAGGAACTCCTAATCTAAACCCAAACCGTCATGTTTACAGTTAAAGGAATGGATACGCCAGGAAGGGAGATGAGTAATATAGAATCAAACAGTAGTAAGTAGTAAGTAATAAGAAGCCCAGCTTATTGTCATTACATAGAATTTGAAATTTCCTGACCTTAAGGAATTAGTCACAGATTGAATTCCTCGTTTTATTAACAAGGAAACAGACTCATAGATTATGATAACAAATCATATTTCAGGGGCCACCTCAATCCAAGGCTCTCCCTAATCTTCCTCATTTTCTCTTCTCTCTCTCTCTCTCTCTCTCTCTCTCTCTCTCTCTCTCTCTCTCTCTCTCTCTCTCTCTCTCTCTCTCTCTCTCTCTCCCCCCCCCCCCCCAGGATTTGTATTATTTTGCTTTAAATACTTTCTGAACATACTGTATCCCTACCTTAATCTCCTTGAAGAGAGAAGCAGTTTTAATTTTGCTTTTGTGTTCTAAAGCACTAAGCAGTGTACCTTGCATAGAGCAGATACTTACTATATTTTTCAGTGAATTTATTTGGAGATGTTGCAAGCCACATTCAAATAATGAATTAAGAGCTGAGGTTTTAACTTGAGTTTCCCAACTCTGAATTCATATGCCTTTTCACTGCAGCCTTCAAATATCCCTGTCTGTTTATACAACTGTGGTTGGCCATGTCAGGGTGAAAGCAGTTAAGTCACATGTGGTAGAGAAAATTAAAAAAAAAAATCAAAACCAAAAAGCTCTCTTCCAAATCAAAGACTTTTGAGCTAGAGGAGAGAAAGGAACCCAACAAGTGGGCACTTGCTTGAATTGTCCTGAGGAAACACAAAGAAGCCAAAGTGATTAGGGGGTATATGGTTTAATACAGGGCTTTGAGTAGGGCTGAAAAGTGATTTGGGGTGTGACTCCACCAGTAGGAAGATCCCAGTCTAGATTAGCCTAAATCAAAAATCCTCCTCAGGGAAACCATATCATTTGAGGTCATGGCTGTTTTCTCCTTAATGTCCTTGTTTTTGAATTTGGCAGTGCCTTTAAGAGCCCTGCATATGGGAGCCGAGGCTGGCAGGCCTGGTATTTGAGCTCAGGAAAGGTGCAGATGAAGTACTCATTTTGTGGGTTTGTTTAATGCTTCAAATGAGTGTTTGCCACTGTTAATAAGGGTAAATAAAAGATTTAAGCCTCCTCTACCACCTCATCTTTTTTTTTTTTTTTTTTTTTTTTTTTTTACCCATATAAGCCCTGGAAAAGGCAAGACAAAAGCTGGATGAACTAGAGAGCTGCAGCTTCCAGACATTTGAATCCACAGTACAGGAAGAAAAAAAAATAATAGTAAGGAGAAAATCTCCCTATTGTTCCAAACCCCAGTATCTGAGTCCTAAAGACAATCTTTTCATATTCATGGTATCCATCTTTGCTCAAAAAGAGGTGATAATCAAAATGTTTCATATATTGTGCAGTACATTTGCCTCAGACACTTGACTAAGGACAAATCAATTCATTTTTTCTGAGCCTCGGTTCTTCATTTAAAAGATAGAGAACATCATGCTTGTGGTTAGACATTGTTGTGAATACCATATAAAATAACAAATGCAAGATATTTCATAAGCCTTCAAGTATTGAATCAGCACAACTTCTTATAATTGTTCACATTCTCATCTCTTTTTAGCTAAAGTATCCAGATAAGCATTCTCAACTGGATCCCTTCCTTTTTCTGTCAGTTACAAGTAATGAAATTTTGGAACAAGAACTGGTTCTGGACTAAGGAATTCTTGAGTATGAATTCAACCTCAGCTGTGTGAATCTTGACAAGTGACTAATTTTAGCTTTAGTTTCTTTAACTGTATAATAGAAATAATAATATTTACTTTGTAGGATTTTTATCAGGCTCAAAAGGGATATTTGTAAAAACAAACAACAAAAAAGCATAGTTTCTGACAAATAGTTGTGACTCTATAAATGCTTATTCCTTTTCTCTAGTCCGTTCTTTATATCTTGTCTGAATAATCAGGCAATTGTTGATGGTATTATTAATGTTACTTTACAAATGAATGAACTGAGTCTCAGAGAATTAAGTGCCATACTGGGTGCTAAATTTTAGAAGAGAGATTTGAAACAAAAATCTTTGTTTCCAAATCTATTTGCTGTCCTGTTATCTTTTTGTTCTATACCATGTTGTGTTTTGACCCAAAATGTCTGCTTATCCCTTTCTAACATATTAAGTGTGTTAACTTAATATTATCTGGGTCTGTTTCAAATGTATTCAATTTCTTGTTGTAACTATTCTCTGTGAACTAGGGCAGAGTGGAAGGTTACCAGGGAAAGCTAGGTAATGAAGCTTGTTAAATTAGCATCTTTAAATTCCCTCATAATGTTAAATGGTCCAGGCTGGAGGGCAGATGATTTTCTTTGGCAAAATAAAGTACATGGACTTCATGAAATCTGTTTTCCTTACTCCTCTATGATCTTTGGTTACTATATCACTAAAATAAAGCAGTGCCTCAATTTTCAGATCCTGGATTTCAGAAAGACATTGAACAAGTCAATCACATAATTTTTGCAGAATGTAGGAAGATGAACTTGATAATATGTTTTTAAATGTGTTTGGAATTTTCTTGAATAACAATGTTGAAGGAATAGTCATTAATGTTAAACTAGGAAAAGGTAGTGATGGCAGCACCCCAGGTAATTTCTCCTTGACCCTGTAGTGTACCTTAGATGAATGAATAGATGGTCTACATATCAAATTTGTGAATTCCTTCATACATTTTAGAACAGAATTGAAATCTAAATTGATCTTGAAAGTCTGGAACTAGGAGCTTAGTTCATTAGGAGTAAATGAAAAGTCTTCACTTCTCCAATCAGTCTGCATTAATGAAAGGATAGCATCCAAAAGAAGAGAAAGGACATTCCCCTGTCCTTGACCTTCTTTATACTATAACTAGAATACTATATCTGATTATGTGTACTATATTTTAAGGGGTACATTGATTATCTGAAAGAAGTTCAGAGAAGGTTGAACAAGCTGTCATAATCCTATCATATGAATGAAAACCATCTACCAATGAAAGATGAACAACAGTGATTGGGAAAATAGGAAATTCACTTTCTTAAGATATTAAGAGATCTTAAGATTTTATATTTAAAGCTAAAAGGGACCTGGGAATTTAGATAAAGTGACTTTTCCAAGGTGAAATAGCTGGAAAGGGATGGAATGCTTGCTTATTTTGAAGTACATTGAGTTCAGTTTCAGTATACTTTCTTTGTCCCACATTCTTTTATAAGTTTGAATTTCAATTTTTTCAATTGCAAAATGAAATGTTGGTCAAGGTAGTCTTTGAGGTTCCTTCTTTCTCTTTAATCTTCTGTGTTCAAGAAGATAGATATAGAAATTCTTACCAGATCAATTATCTTTTTCTCAAGGACTTCAGCTAGCACTTTGTTTTTAATCTTTTACAAATATACAAAGACCAAACTCATAGTTTCTGCCCTCGAGGAGCTTACATTTAAAGAGGAAGAAGAATACAAACCACATATAGTGGTACATATAGTGTAAAGAAGAGGAAAATCAGAGGGAAAATACTAGATACTAAAATGGGCTTGGAAAATATCTTATAAAAAGGGATTTGGGTTTAGTTTCAAAGACTACAAATGGTGTTTCATTTAATAGTGGGTTCTTTTGATAATTATTCTTCAAAAGTAGAATAAAATTTTATTGAATTTAATTGAATTGCAATTCAATAGAAAAAAACTGATATATTTGTGGGTAATACATAGCTGATCAGTTTTCTTTAGCTGCTAACTCACAAAATAAGCACTGACGGTCACTGGCAAAAGTTTACTGGCTGACAAAATTCTTTACTACTAAAACAATATTATTTTTTGAAACATGTGAATGTTTCAAACTTGATTTATATTTTGATTTCTCCTTGTATGTCACTCTTCTCCCTTTTATCCCCTTCCTTCTTTCCAACTCTTGGCCCCTGCATTCTAAGCCTCTGACAGTATCCTGTTACCATGGAAAGTATAACCTTCCTTACAAAACCCATATTTAGTAGGAAATAAATATACCTTACTTTTCTGAAGTCTGTGATTGGAAAATGGAGTAAACACAAAAAATCCCTAATGATAATAAGCATTCCTCTATCTTTCAACATGAGAATACAAAGTTACTTAGTACTATGATAATGATAATAATAATAGTAACAAAATAAGCTGAAGGTAATAATCATTTATACAATTGCTATAATTTGCCAGGCATTGTACTAAGTGCCTTACAATTATTATCTAATTTGATCGTACCAATAATACTGTGATGTAGATGATATTATTATCTCTATTTTATGGTTGAGGAAACTGAGGCAGATAGAAGTTAAGTTGCTTGTCCAGGATTACAGAGCTAGTATTAGTGATATTAGTACTCAGGGGACAAAGTCAAAAAGGCTGAGAAAAGCCCTATACCATAAGAGCAGAGGTCAACTTTTTAAAATTAGCAACAAAGAAAAAAAAGTTCCCTGACCATAGAAAGCTGCTAGGGCAACAGGGAATATTAAAACACAAATTCAGAAGATGACAGCAATGTTAAAATGCCTACATGTGAACCTTCAAAGAGGAATATAAATTGCATTCAAGTCCAAACATTTCTTTTGGAAAAGCTCAAAAAGGATTTTAAGAATTATGCAGGAGAATTATAGAGGGGAAAAGTTTGGAAAAGGAAGCACAAAAATTGATTGAAAAAATGGAATTGTCCAAATGAAAATAAAAATCCATTGAAGAAAACTACTCCTTTAAAAGTAGAATTGGCCAAGTAGAAAATGAGCTAAAAGGTTAACTGAAAAAATAATTCATTAAAAATTAGAATTGGGCCAGTAAAAGCTAATAATTCTATGAGATGTCAAGAATCAGTTCATCCAAATCAAAAGAATGAAAAAAATAGAATAAAATATAAAATATATTGTTGGAAAAATAATTTACCTAAAATAGATTCAGGGAAAAAATAATTTAAGAATTATTGGGCTACCTGAAAGCCATTATCACAATAAGGGGCCTGGACAGCATGTTTCAAGAAATTATCAAGGAAAATTACCCTATTGTCTTAGAACCAGAAGTTAAAAGAGTCTTTGAAGGAATTCACTAATTACCTTCTGAGAAAGATCCTAAAATGAAAAAAAAAGGTATATTATAGTCAAATTCCAGAATTCTCAGTTCAAGGAGAAAATATTTCAATCTGCCAGAAAGAAATAATTCAGATATCAAGAAGACTCTGTCAGGATTCCACAGGATTTAGCAGCTTCATCTTTAAGGTTTTGGAGGGCTAATTAGTCTGAGGGTTGTAGGAGAAAGTCAGAAAGAAAGGTATGTTGTCTCTGCCATCTTGGCTTTGCCCCCAAATACAAATTTAACAATGCTTTTTAACAGTAATTGTGGATCAGCAAAAGTGGCATTTTTAATATGGTATCAGCATTTTACAAAGACATGTTTATAGTTATATTTTCCCCTATAGGATCATCCCCTCCAGGGAAAGGAAAACAAAAATAATCTATGCTCAGATATAATGCTTTTTAAATAAGATACTGTGGTGGAGGTTAGAAAAGACTTGGTTTTCTTCTAGCTACTTTCATTACTACAGACATATGGGTTATTACTTATTCTAAAATGCAGGTTGTAAAGGAGAAAGTATTCTTTTTCTTTCTTTTTCCCCCTCTAAATTAATTACCCACAACTAAAATATTCAACCGCTGTTTTTGGCTAGATTTTAAGAGTAACTTTGAAATAGTGAATCATCATGGAGAATTGTAGATTTTGAGCTAGAAAGGATTGCCAAGGCCATTGAGACACACTTCCCACATTTATTTTTCCAATGACCGAACTGAGGCACAGAGAGCTTAAATGGATTGCCCAGTGTCAAACAATGAGCCAGGTTACCAAGACTCTCACTACTCTCTACTTTACTATGATGCCTCCAATGCTTCATTATTTCAGTTCATAGCAACATAACCCTGGAGCAATCCAGGCCATTCAGACTTCCAAGTTCAGCATCCTATCTCCTTTTCTATTATGCCTCTAATGTTTTATTATTTCAATTCATAGCAACAAAGCCCTAGAAGTGAAAGGAACCTCAGAGACCATCTGATCTAACCCCATTTTTTTATAGATGAGAAAATCAAACTGATATAATTTCAATGACGTATCAAAAATGTCCTTATTGCTGATAACTGAAATGCACTGAATGTCCCTATATCTTTACTATCATATTAGAATTTTCTTCTTTTCACATAGATCACTATTCATGTATGATTCTGTAGATGTTTGTTCTAATCCATTGAAGATACCTATGGGGAGACTAATACATTTCCATTGAAGATGTGATCCAAAAAAATACTAAAATCAATTGTTATATTGGGAGAATTTTATTCTTCTTAAAGAAAGTTGCCTAGCTTGAGACATGGAGTATTGAGGCATTGAAGAGGTGGGGGCAGCAGGAAATGACACACTGTGACCATAGTTATCCAAGAAATCAGGATATTACTGATATATAAGGTCCGATTGTATTTAGGGGGGCATTATAACTTAGATTAGGTCATGTGGAATCCATGAGAGGAGAAAGAAGAGCATCATGATCAAAAAATATAGTTATTCCAATCTGCCTCCCAGATCCATCTTACTGTGTGTTAGACACATCTCAAACAAAGCTTTCTCAGGAATTCCAAAAGAGGACAGCTATTTTAAAATGAAGAGTAGGTCCTTACTCAGCTGTATTTGATTGGTTTCCCAACTCTGATGTCATAGGCTATAGATGCCAATAAGCTAGGAAACTAGAATATGTAAGCAACAAAAACCTCAGATAGAAGGTTGCAGAAAAGAGAGTAAATGGGAAGAAATTAAAAGCACATCAAAAACATAATGATTGTCACCCTTTAAAATTTAATTTTTATAAAACTTAAATTTTGTAAAACTCTGGAAAGGTGTTGGATAGTTCCCTTTACAATGTCTTATTTTACCTCCTCACTCCCCCCCAAAAAAAGTAGTTTGCTCTGCAGATCAATAGGGCAAATAGGAAGAAATTGGTAACATTTTTCCTGCTTAAGGAAATTAAATGATTTTAGGATTTTTAAAAAAAAAATTGTTTGCATCAGACAATATACTGTTGCATTTGATATCAAGAAGTCCTAAGTTTTAATCATTCATCAGACATCAATGAATTGCTTTACCTTATGCAAATCACTTAAAGCCTTCCAACCTCAGTTCCCATATCTGTAAAACATAGCATCTTCTTCAAAGGGTCATGGTGAGATTCATATGAAATAGTAAACACTATAAAACATTATCTAAAATAATTATTAACTATTTATTATTTAGCCATTTATTAAAGTTGGAGTGTACAAGTAACAAGAATAAAAAACTCCCACTCTTTAGGGTTTCAAAGATTATGAACAACTTGCTTTAAAATAATACTTTTACAGACTGCAAGTGCTGCTTTATTCTTTTGAGAGATGAGAAAAATTTAATGCTCAGAGAAATAGTAGACAAACTAATAGGCACATTAAAAAAAAATCTCTTTCCCCAAAAGCACATTTTTAAAATAAAATTTAATTCATTTTTTTCTTCAGAGAAATTTATTTTATCTCACTCTCATCCTTTCACTTACATATATAATTGATAAAACAATTCTTCAATGGCCATGTCCAAAAATATATGGTTCTCAGTTTCTACCATGAGTTCATCATCTTTTATTAAGAAATAGGTGACATGTTTTGCCAGAGATCATCTAAATCATGGTTGATAACTGTTTTGATAGGGATTATTAAGTCTTTCAAAGTCATTTTTATATGATAGTTGCTATTGTATAAATTGTTCTCCTATTTTGTCTTCAGATATATAAAATTTTTCTCTGAAACTCTTACCTTCAATTATTTTGTTCAAGACACTAGTATTCCATTTCAATAATAAACCATAATTTTGTCAGGCCACCTCAGATTCTAACTATTTGCCATCTCAAAAAGAGCTACTATAACATGGTTGTACATATGAGTTCTTTCCTTTCTTCTTTTTCCATTTTTTTATGATTGATACAAAAATGGTATCATTGGGTCAAAGCATAATTAATAACTATTTGGAATATAATTCCACATTGCTTCCAGAATGGTTGGATCAATTTACACAAATGCATTAATGTGCCAATTTTTCTCACACCCCCTTCAAGATTTGCCATTTTCCTTTTTTGTCAACTTTGCCAATCTGTTAAGTATATAATGGAATCTCAGAGTTGTTTTAATCTGCATTTCTCTAAGGGCTCTTTAGAAATATTTCAATGAATATTGATAGCTCAAATTTCTTCCTATGAATTCTATCTGTCCAAGGTTTTTCTTTAATCAATAGGAGGATTTTATTGATAAGGAAATGATTTTTATTCTTTAAATCTGAATCAGTTTGAGGTCCTATCAAGGCTCCTTTTTATCACAGGTAGTCAGGGTGGCCCTAGGTCTCTCTTATGACAGGTCAATTTCTAACAATTTCTTTTCCCTGTCAGATTTCTTTCTTCTCCCCCTCCCCATACCTTGGCCTAAGATGAATGACAGTATAGCATTTAAATGCTATTGGTTCTTTTTTTTTTTTTTTTTTTTTTTTTGAATTTCCCGTTCCTTATCATCAGGATATTGTTTTCCTTTGCATGTATATTTCCATAAGATAAAAATGTCACAGTAATGGAAGTGTGACTTAGAATTTTAATTTATCCACTTTGTTTTATTTTTCCACGGGCCTGACATCATCTTAGGACAGATCAGTGCCACAGTGAATATGACTGTTGGGTCTGTAGTTAGGGATACTCATCTTTCTAAATTCAAATCTGGCCTCAGACACTTACTAAATGTGTGATTCTGGGCAAGTCATTTAACTTTGCCTCAATTTCTTCATTTGTGAAATGAGCTAAAGAAGGAAATGGTAAACTACTCCAGTGTCTTTGCTAAGAACTCTAAATGGGATAATAAAGAGTTGAACATGTCGAAATAATTGAACAAAAACAAACATCTCAACAACCATTTTGTGAAATTAGGCTTAGAAAGATGCTTGATTGGGACAATCTTATTGGATTATTATTGATGTTAACATATGATAGTTGGCTTATATTCTTTCTTGTGAATTATGTAGATTGAAGCAATCCCCCATGGTATAATGCACTGTTTTGTTTTGCTTTGATTTTGCTCAGAATTACAAATAAGAGTAAATAGTCAATCACCTGGCTGATTTGTCAAAGCAATGACAGATCTAGGACAAACATTTGACTAGAAAATCATTAAAGGCAAATTGAATTGTGTACAACACAAAATTCAGTTTTTTGCCAAAAAAAATTTGTAAACACTTCAAAAAGTAAATTTGAATCAGTTACTTATATATATTAAAAATGAGACTTTTATTAGAGAAACTTGTAAGAAATGTACACACACACACACACACACACACACACACACACAATCTTTTACCATTACCTATTTTCCCTCTAATTTTACCAGCATTGTCTTTTTTTGTATGGAAAAAAAAACACAAAATAAAAGCCCTTTTTTTTTCACTTTGTAATCTAACGTCCATTTTTTTTTTCTTTTCTGATCCTCTAAATTGCCTGTTTGCTCATTAACTCTTCTGTTTTCCAAAGATCCCATACTCCTCTTATTTTTTATGAGGTCACCTTTTGTTTCTAACTGTTGTACTTTTTATTATATAGATTATTGTACTATATGGTATTAGTTATTGGTCCCTACCTAGTTTCTGCTGATTGTATTCCTTTATCCAACAAGTTTTGTCGAAAAGTCAGTTCTTAGCCCAAGAACTGGGGTTTTTGAGATTATCAAATACTTGGTTAATGTGCTCTTTTGCTTCTCCATATTGTATACCTAACTTGTTCCATCCATTGACTTTTTTATTGTTTTGATGATTACTATTTTATATTATGGTTTGATGTATGGTATATCCTTTCTTGCTTTTTTTTTCATTATTTTGTTTAGAATTCTTGACCTCTATTTCTCCAAATAGGTGTCATTGTTACTTTTTGTAGCTCTTTAAAGTAGTCCTTTGTTACTTTGATGACATAGCACTGGATGAATAAATTAAGTTTCAGTTTTATTAGCTTGACCTAACCATGAGCAATTCATATTATTTCAATTATAAAAATTCTCTTTATTTATATAAAACATGTTTTTAATTGTATTCATATACATCATGTATGTGTATGTGTGTTAGAAAGTATATTTCTGGGGGGCGGAGCCAAGATGGCGGAGAAGAAACACACGACTCAGTGAACGTCCTCACTCCCTCACAACCAATTAGATAAATTAAGTCTCAAAATTAGCTCAGGACTGATAGATACCACAAGGACTGGAAGCACGACTTACCAGCTGAAGAGAATCTGGAGTTTCAACAGGAAAGGTCAGTTCTCAGGGGAGGAATAAGAAAGACCAGCACAGGTGGGGTAGGGGCACACTGTGCCCATTGCGCTGGGAAGGGCTCTGGGATCAGAGAAGCCACTGAGGTAAAGGAATCTGGCACAGGCTGTTAGCTCTTCTCTGCTAATTATTTAGCAGTTCAGAAGAGAAAGCCAAAATATTTTAAAACTCAGATTAGATTTTCCCCAGACCCTGGGGGTGACTCAACAGACTCCGCACCAGGGGGTGTGGCCTCAGCTACCACCTGAGAATAGTTAAGAGATTGACAAGTGGGTGGATACGGCCCAAGGCAACACACACTGCCTAGCTTAGCTGGAGGGAGTGGAACTCAGCTCCAGGAAGTCCCAGAGAAGCGGAACCTTTGAACTAGGGACCGCGGTTTCTGGCAGACACTTCCAGTTTGAGCGCAGGGGCTTCTCACGTCACCTGCTGCAGACATCCACTCCTCACCCGGACACATAGGCTGGGCTTCGTGCTGTCTTCACTATTCTACGCCCTCGAAGCACAGTAGTGCTAATCACCTCTGAGGCACCTCCAGGGAGGGGGTGGGGAACTCTCTCCCAGAGCTCTCTCTTAGCTCAGGCTCAGGAGCCGCTGCATCCATCCGGTCTGGGAGGAAGCTGGTAAAGAAGTAAATAATTTCCTACCCCAGAGACAGACCCCAAAAGACTTTTTCAAGTATGAGCAAAAAAGCTAGAAAAACCATAGATTCTTTCTATACAGAGAAAGAGCGGGTGTCCAACCCCGAGGAAGTTGACAGCAGAGAATCAACAGACAACAACCTAAAGGGGAACGATTCCTGCCCCCCATCACATAACTCTCTCCTAGAAGAAGCTCTTAAAAAATTGAGGGAGATCGAAGAAAAATGGGGAAAAGAAAGGGAAGTTATGATAGAGAATAACAACGTCCTGAAATTGGAGTTGGAAAAAATAAAGAATTCACAGGAGATGCAGGGAAACAAAATTAGTGAATTAGAAAAGGTTAAAAAAACACAGGAAAGTAGGATTTCTGAATTGGAAAAGATAAAAAAGTCTCAAGAAAATAGAATTTCTGAATTGGAAAAAGAAAATAATTCTCAAAAAAAAAATTAGGGAAATGGAAAAAAACTCAATAGAGCAAAATAATTCATTTAAAAACGAAATTGGGCATTTACAAAAAGAACTAAAAACTGTGAAAGAAGAAAATAACTCCTTAAAAGTCAGGATGGAACAAATAGAAATGAATGATTCACAGAGAACCCAAGAATCAATCAAACAAAACAAAAAAAATGAGAAGCTGGAGAACAACGTCAAATACTTACTGGGAAAATCTATAGACCTGGAAAATAGATCTAGGAGAGATAATCTGCGGATTATTGGACTTCCAGAAAACTATGACCAAAAAAAGAGCCTAGATTCTATTTTACAGGAAATTATCAAAGAGAACTGTCCAGAGATAATAGAAACAGAAGGGAAAGTAGATGTGGAAAGAATTCATCGAACTCCTTCTGAAATAGACCCTAAAAAAAGAACACCACGGAATATTGTGGCTAAGCTGCAGAATTACCACACAAAGGAGAAAATCCTGCAAGCAGCTAGAAAAAAACAATTTAAATACCAAGGTGCCACAATAAGGGTCACCCAAGATCTGGCTGCCTCCACATTAAAAGATAGAAGGGCCTGGAACCTGATATTCCGAAAGGCAAAAGATCAAGGACTGCAACCAAGAATGAACTACCCAGCTAAGTTTAGCATCTTTTTCCATGGAAGAAGATGGTCATTCAATGAAACAGAGGAATTCTATATGTTTCTAAGAAAAAAACCAGACTTAAACAAAAAATTTGATCTACATCCACAAGACTGAAGAGAAACAGAAAAAGGTAAACAGAACCCTTGAGAACTGTAACTCTGTTGTGGGTATATAAAAAATACTCAAGGATAATTTGATTTTACTGATATAAAAGAAAAAAAGTGGGGTGTGGTAAAGGGAAGGAGGTCGGTTCAGAAAAAGGGGAAGGTGTGATAAAAAGAGGGAAACTACATCCCAGGAAGAGACATAGAAAATACACCATATCTGAGGGAACTTAGTGAGGGGGAGAATCATTGTGTGAATCTTACTCTCATCAGAAGAGGCTCAAAGAGTAAATAATTAACATATTTGTTTTTCAGAGAATTTTCTCTCACCTCATTAAAAGGGGGGAGAGGAAAAGGGGAAAGGAAAAGGAGAATAAGTGAAGGGACTTGGAGGGAGGGGGGAGGGATCCTAAAAAAAAAAAAAAAAAAGAGGGAGGGTTGCGCGTCACAAGGGGGGTCTGTAAATTAAATATCGGGGAGGGGGATCAGGGGGGTCAAGGGAAAAAAGTATAATCTGGGGATAATACGATGGCAGGAAACACAGAATTAGTAATTTTAACTGTAAATGTAAATGGGATGAACGATCCCATCAAACGGAGACGGATAGCAGATTGGATCAAAAAGCAGAACCCTACAATATGTTGTCTACAGGAAACACACTTAAAGCAGGGAGATACATACAGAGTAAAGGTAAAAGGTTGGAACAGAGCCTATTATGCTTCAGGTAAAGCCAAAAAAGCAGGGGTAGCTATCCTTATCTCAGATCAAGCAAAAGTAGAAGTAGATCTCGTTAAAAAAGATAAGGAAGGAAACTATATCCTGCTGAAAGGTAGCATAAATAATGAAGCCATATCAATACTAAACATATATGCACCAAGTGGTATAGCATCTAACTTTCTAAAGGAAAAGTTAAGAGAACTGCAAGAAGAAATAGACAGTAAAACTATAATAGTGGGAGATCTCAACCTTGCACTCTCAGATTTAGGCAAATCAAACCACAAAACAAACAAGAAAGAAATTAAAAAAGTAAATAGAACATTAGAAAAACTAGGTATGATAGACCTTTGGAGAAAACTGAATGGCAATAGGAAGGAATATACTTTCTTCTCAGCAGTTCATGGATCCTATACAAAAATTGACCATATATTAGGACATAAAGATCTCAAAATTAAATGTAGGAAGGCAGAAATAATAAATGCCTTCTTCTCAGATCACAATGCAATAAAAGCTACATTCAGTAAAAAGTTAGGGGTAAATAGACCAAAAAGTAATTGGAAACTGAATAATCTCATCTTAAAGAATGACTGGGTGAAAGAGCAAATTATAGAAACAATTAACAATTTCACCCAAGATAATGATAATGATGAGACATCATATCAAAATCTTTGGGATGCAGCTAAAGCAGTAATAAGGGGAAATTTTATATCTTTAGAGGCTTATTTGAAGAAAATTGAGAAAGAGAAGATTAACGAATTGGGCTTACAACTTAAAAGGCTAGAAAAAGACCAAATTATAAACCCCCAACCAAAAATTAAACTCGAAATACAAAAATTAAAAGGAGAAATCAATAAAATTGAAAGTAAAAAAACTATTGAATTAATAAATAAAACCAAGAGTTGGTTTTATGAAAAAGCCAATAAAATAGATAAACCTTTGGTAAATTTGATCAAAAAAAAGAAAGAGGAAAATCAAATTGATAGTCTTACAAATGAAAAGGGGGATCTTTCCACCAATGAAGAGGAAATTAGAGAAATAATAAGGAGTTACTTTGCCCAACTTTATGCCAATAAATTTGATAACTTAAGTGAAATGGATGACTTTCTCCAAAAATATAGGCTCCCTAGATTAACAGAGGAGGAGATAAATTGCTTAAATAGTCCCATTTCAGAAAAAGAAATAGAACAAGCTATTAATCAACTCCCCAGGAAAAAATCCCCAAGGCCAGATGGATTCACATGTGAATTCTACCAAACATTTAAAGAACAATTAGCCCCAATGTTATATAAATTATTTGAAAAAATAGGGGATGAAGGAGTCCTACCAAACTCCTTTTATGACACAGACATGGTACTGATACCTAAACCTGGTAGATCGAAAACTGAGAAAGAAAATTATAGACCAATCTCCTTAATGAATATTGATGCTAAAATCTTAAATAAGATATTAGCAAAAAGACTTCAGAAAATCATCTCCAAGATAATACACTATGATCAAGTAGGATTTATTCCAGGAATGCAGGGCTGGTTTAATATTAGGAAAACTATTAATATAATTGACCATATTAATAATCAAATGAATAAGAACCATATGATCATCTCAATAGATGCAGAAAAATCATTTGACAAAATCCAACATCCATTCCTACTAAAAACTCTTGAGAGTATAGGAATAAATGGATTATTCCTTAGAATAATCAGGAGTATATATTTAAGACCGTCAGTAAGCATAATATGCAATAGAAATAAACTGCAACCTTTCCCAGTAAGATCAGGAGTGAAACAAGGTTGCCCACTATCACCATTACTATTCAATATAGTACTAGAAACGCTAGCCTCGGCAATAAGAGCCGAGAAAGAGATTCAAGGAATTAGAGTAGGAAATGAGGAAATTAAACTATCACTTTTTGCAGATGACATGATGGTATACTTAGAGAACCCCAAAGACTCTGCTAAAAAGCTACTAGAAATAATTCAAAATTTCAGCAAAGTGGCAGGATACAAAATAAATCCACATAAATCCTCGGCATTTTTATATATCACTAACAAAATGCAACAGCAAGAGATACAAAGAGAAATTCCATTCCAAACAAATGTTGAGAGTATAAAATATTTGGGAATCCATCTACCAAAGAAAAGTCAGGAATTATATGAGAAAAATTACAAAACACTTGCCACAAAAATAAAATCAGATTTAAATAATTGGAAAGACATTCAGTGCTCTTGGATAGGCCGAGCGAATATAATAAAGATGACAATACTCCCCAAACTAATCTATTTATTTAGTGCTATACCAATCAGACTCCCAAGAAACTATTTTAATGACCTAGAAAAAATAACAAAATTCATATGGAAGAATAAAAGGTCAAGAATTGCAAGGGAACTAATGAAAAAAAACTCAGAGGAAGGTGGTCTAAGTGTACCTCATCTAAAGCTATATTATATAGCAGCAGTCACCAAAACCATTTGGTATTGGCTAAGAAATAGACCGGTAGATCAGTGGAACAGATTAGATACAAAGGACAAAAAAGGGTACATCTATAGCAATCTAATCTTTGACAAACGCAAAGATACCAACATTAGGGATAAAAATTCATTATTCGGAAAAAACTGTTGGGATAACTGGAAATTAGTATGGCAGAAATTAGATATGGATCCACACTTAACACCATATACCAAGATAAGATCAAAATGGGTCCATGATTTAGGCATAAAGAGGGAGATAATAAATAGATTAGAGGAACAGAGGATAATCTACCTCTCAGACTTGTGGAGGAGGAAGGAATTTATGACCAGAGGAGAACTAGAGATCATTATTGATCACAAAATAGAAGATTTTGATTACATCAAACTAAAAAGTTTCTGTACAAATAATACTAATGCAAACAAGATTAGGAGGGAAGTAACAAATTGGGAAAATATTTTTAAAAACAAAGGTTCTGACAAAGGTCTCATTTCCAAAATATATAGAGAACTGACCATAATTTATAAGAAACCGAACCATTCTCCAATTGATAAATGGTCAAAGGATATGAACAGACAATTCTCAGAGGAAGAAATTGAAACTATATCCACTCACATGAAAGAATGTTCCAAATCACTACTGATCAGAGAAATGCAAATTAAGACCACTCTGAGATACCACTACACACCTGTCAGATTGGCTAAGATGACAGGAACAAATAATGACAAATGTTGGAGGGGATGTGGGGAAATTGGGACACTAATACATTGCTGGTGGAGTTGTGAAAGAATCCAGCCATTCTGGAGAGCAATCTGGAATTATGCCCAAAAAGTTATCAAACTGTGCATACCCTTTGACCCAGCAGCGCTACTACTGGGATTATATCCCAAAGAAATACTAAAGAGCGGAAAGAGACATATATGTGCCAAAATGTTTGTGGCAGCTCTTTTTGTTGTAGCTAGAAACTGGAAGATGAATGGATGTCCATCAGTTGGAGAATGGTTGGGTAAATTGTGGTATATGAAGGTTATGGAATATTATTGCTCGGTAAGAAATGACCAGCAGGAGGAATATAAAGAGGCCTGGAGAGACTTAAATCAACTGATGCTGAGTGAAATGAGCAGAACCAGAAGATCACTGTACACTTCAACAACAATACTGAATGGGGATGTATTCTGATGGAAGTGGAAATCTTCAACATAAAGAAGATCCAACTCACTTCCAGTTGATCAATGATGGACAGGGGTAGCTGCACCCAGAGAAGAAACACTGGGAGGGGAATGAAAATTGTTAGCACTAATATCTGTCTGCCCAGGTTGCATGTACCTTCGGATTCTAATGTTTATTGTGCAACAAGAAAATGATATTCGCACACATGTATTGTACCTAGACTATATTGTAACACATGTAAAATGTATGGTATTGCCTGTCGTCGGGGGGAGGGAATAGAGGGAGGGGGGTAATTTGGAAAAATGAATACAAGGGATAATATTATAAAATATATATATATATATATATATAAAATTAAAAAAAAAATAAAAAAAATAAAAAGAAAGTATATTTCTCAATATTGTATGTATTCTGTAGCTATTTTCATGGAATTTTGCTTTACCTCTTTCTATTAGATATTTTCAGTGATATATGAAAGTATTAATAGTTTATGTGAGATTATTTTATATCCTGCATCTTTGCCACAGTTATTACTTGTTTCAATTAATGTTTAGTTGAGTCTCCATAGATTCTTTTAGCCATCATAATTTCTACAAAAAGTGATACTTTTGTTTCCTCTTTGCCATACTTATTCCATCAATTTCTCTAAGAAAAAAGTTTCAAAATACAAAGGAAAAAAACAAAAAGAAGATTGTGTGCTGTCATGAGCTTCTATTGCATATAGCTTAAAAATGTATATTATGTAATTCAGCATATTACTTTCACAGTTGTGTAGCTTGTCTGTGTTTCTTTCTGAACTTTCAGTTCTCTTCTGTGCGTTTCAACATTTGCCTTATTTATTAAATTGCATATCTAGACAAGATTATCTCTAAAATTCCTCCAAATCTCTCCTACTTACCAATATCCCCCCCTTTTTTTTTTTTTTTTTTTTTTTAGGATTTGAGGGTAAAATTTAAATTCCATGCCCTGGCACTTCTAATCAAAACCTCTTACTTTTAGATGAAGAAATTAAGGATCAAAAAAGTAAAAAAAAAAAAAAAAAAAAACTTGGGTCACCAACATTTTAGCTTAGGTACTCCAACTCCAAATCCAAGTTCCCATGCTAGTATTAGTCCTGAAAGAATAACCTTATTGCCCTCTGAAAAGCAGTAATTCTTCTATCCTTGGAGAAACTCATAAATTACAGAATATACCTGATGGGTTGAATTACTCAAGCTATATTCTGTCCATCCATTTTAAATGAATCATGTAATTTCCTAGGACCTTAGAGACTGATATCTGATGTTTGATTTTTAATATTTGATTTTGAACTAATGTCTTTGGAATTATTATTACAGGGAGAAAATGGACAACCTGGCATTCCTGGACTCAAGGGAGATAAGGTGAGCACCTTGGAGAGCACTGAATGGCTATAATCTTATAGTTATAGAAATCTTCTTCTTTAGCCTCCTTAGAGAGTGAAATGGAAGGAATCTATCAGTATTAGGCTGAAATCAACTTTCTTTTCATTCTCAGGCAGGGCTGAGAGTCTATTTCACTAATCCTTCACTCATCAATCATCATTGAGATTGACTGTGACTTTACTGTCACATATTAGAGGTAGAGTCAATGCTTATCTACATTGATAAAACACCCCACTCATCACCCAGGATTTATGGGTCAGTAGCCTAACCTTTGGGAAGGCAGGTTCCCTTCGCCTGCCTACTGTGAAAGTCGTATATTAGCACTATGAGAGTTGGGGCTACCCAGAAAACATCCCTATTTGGAATGCCCTTATGAGGCTGTAAGGTAGTTGTTAATTCCTTAGTATAGTTCCTTCCTTTGGTATTACAAAAACCCAGGTCTTCTTGCTACTGTGTCCTCACAATCTGCTACCCTTGGACTTGGCAAAATTGAGAATTCAGTTCTTTTTTTGTCACACATAGAGTTGCAGCATCCTGTCATACATAAGAATCCCTTGAACAACCTTGAGGCAGCCCATTATTGAAAAATTCTGATCATAAATACATTGTCATATTAATTTTTTAAACAAGGAACAAAAATAGTATTTTTTCTCTTATTATGCTACAGTATGTATATACCTACAGATTATCTACATACCTGAAAAAGCTTTACTCCTAAGATTTATTGTGTTGTGGTGGCTGCCAAAGGTTATACCAATAAGTGCCATGTTGTCTCTCCTGTTTGCTTCAATAGTTCTTATCTCTATTTGTTATGTTCATTGAGCTTCTTTCCTCTGCCTTCCTTTGATCTTAAATTGCCTTTTTGGAATCAATAATAGCTAAGATTTAAACAATATTTTAAGGTTCGCAAGCTCTTTATATATATTATCTCATTTGATCCTCACAAACTTGAGTTGTTATTATCTTTATATCACAGATAAGGAAAATGAATCTTGGATATAGTGAGTGATTTGTCCCCTGTCTTGTAGCTATTAAATATCTCAGAATTTTAACCTTAGTCCAGAATTTATTCTACTATAATACCTAAATGCTATCATGTGCTAGAGTTATAGAAGCCAATGAAATCTTTCCAAGCCAAGTTGCATCTAAACATTAAATTTTTTTAACTATATCTTTTAAGGTTGTGGAAATCAGAACTAAATTAGGAGGAGAAGATATCTTCAGGTTAATATTAAATCAGATCATTTGACTATTTTCCTAGCAGAAATATTTGTCACCAAACAACTATCTGAATTAGGGTTAGAAAAAAGCTAAATTTCTGATTCTTAGTCTTCATCCCTTCCTCTTACTTGGGAGACTCTGCAACCAAATTGAGAATAGAATTCCAAGAAATTCCCCTCAGGCTACACAATACTTTTTTTTTTTTTTTTTTTTTTTTTAGTTGCCATGTAAGTTATCCTGGATTCCCCCCAGATCCTTAGGACTAAATCCCTTTATTTATCAAGCATACCTATCAACTAAGAAATTTCTGGGTTTTGTTTACTTTTCCAACTCAGGAAAATCCTCTAAAATCTCTCTCTTCATAGGGCACAATTCCCATGCAAGAGAAGAGGGCTCATAATCTAATGGAAGAAATAAGTTTTAGGCAAATGAAACAATCTTCAAATTCAATCCCACAATCATGTATTAGGTATCTCAGGGTGGAGAGTGATCTAATAGCATATACAGGATCACACAACTAAAGGCAGAATTGAAATTCTAAGTCTTCTGATTCTCACCCCAATACTCTTTCTACTACATATATTGCTTCTATATTGTGGCTGAATTTTGAATTATTTCAATACATTAGGAATAATAAATATATTCAAGTTATATTGTTGAGTGAAAATAATTTGTATTAAGCTCTTACTTTTTGCCAGATACTATGCTAAAAGCAAGAGATATAAAAGCAATGTCTGTCCTCCAGGAATTGACAATATAGGGAGAGACAATACAGTCAGTACATATGAAATCTAGTTAGAGCAGATAGAATGTGGAAGGGGAAGGCTCTAACATTGAGAGATTGGGAAAGGAATCCAGGCATCATCTTATCAGATCCTCACAATTAATAACAACCTGCTGGCATAGTCAGGGCAAAGGGGATATTCTTCCTGTGATCAATGTCGTGTATTTTGTACAATCCTGTTTTCTTAAATCCTTTGTGATTTTGGTAAGATTATGTATACCCAAAGGCATAAAATTCACAAAACTGTAGCTGAGATCCTTGATATGTATAATGAAATTAGAGCTATAGTTAATGAAAAGCTACGTGAAACCTTAAATGTTACAGCCTTTCTCAGACTATAACTAGCCATTTATTGTAGAAGCCTAAACTGTTAGAGAATGAGTTACAACTCCAACAGTTATGGCTGTATCAGAGAAGAGAAGGCGATATATGGTAGGGATGTTATAAAGGTAAAAATGATAGGTTTTGGCCACAGATTGGATATAGGGGTTGAGGGAGACTGAGGATTTTGAAGATGACACTTAAGTTGTGAACCTGGGGAACTGGGGAAATAGTTGTGTCCTTAATTGGGAAGTTAAGAAGAGTTGAGTGTTTGAGGAGAAAAATAATGAGTTCAGTTTGGGACATGCTGAATCTAGGGAGTATACATTTCAAGGTGTCAAATAATCATTTGGAGAAATGAGCCTGGAAGTCAGCAGAGAGGTTAGTACTGGAAAATTAGATTGGAGAATCATCATTATAGACATGATAATTGAAACCATGGGAGCTGATGAGGTCACCCAGTGACATTGTAAAGAAGAATAAGAGAAAAGGGCCAGTTAGACGCCTGTGAGCCACCTATGATTATCAGATATGATCTGGATAAAAATCCAGCAAAGAAGACTGAGAGTGGACAGATAATAGGAGAACCAGGAGAGAGGAATGCCACCAAAACCTAGAGAGAAGAGAATATTAAGGAGAAGAGAGTGTGTGACTGTGGTTTGCCACAGCTGCAAGACATGAAGGAGAACAAGGAATGAGAAATTTAATATGCAATGGACTAGGGAAACAAAGGCAAAAAAATAGTCTTTCTAAGAGTTGGTGCATGTTCTAAGGCTTTTTTCTACTCTAACATTCTTTTTAAAGTCCTGCCTAACTCTAATATTCTCTGTGGTAGAATGGATATATTTAATTTTGTTGTAGAGTCATTTCAGTTATGTTTGACCCTTTGTGACTCTATCTAGGATTTCATGGCAAATTTCTTTCTCCTACTCCTCATGGGGGAACTGTGAGGCAAACAGGGTTAGGTGACTTGCTCAAGGTCATAGAGTAGTCCTTTCCTGTTTGTCACAAGTGGAAAGAAACAATATAGAATGCATTCAGAGGTCCAAAATAAATTTGCCACTTGTCCGGGTTTATTTACATTGTTTTCAATAGGAATGAAGGAGTGAGAACTTGGAAAGTTACGTTAATTCAAACTGAATTTCCATTCATTTTAAAGTTAACTATATTTAGATCACATGGGATCAAAGTACTTCCACCTCCATGCATTATGAAATTTCTTACAAATGAATCCATTCTCACAAATGAATCCCATCATTGTAGGCTGACAGATTTCTATCCAGGGTTGATATCTATGGATTCAGAGCAGACCAGTGTGCTGAATAATCATGCTATGATTTAGACTTCTAGAGTAAATGACTGGTTGTACATGTCTGAGAAAGACTGTGGCATTTAAGGTTTCAGATAACTTTTCATTAATTGTGGCTCTAATTTCATTCTACCTGCCAAGGATCTCAGGTATAATTTTGTGAAATTTTTGCTCTTGGGTTTGCATATACTTATATAAAATACAACAAGAGTATAAGAAAACAGCATTGTACAAAATACACAGCATTGCTCACATAAAGACTATAACCTCTGCCCTAACTATGCCATGAGGTTATTAGTTGTGAGACTCTGTCTGATAGCTGGATTCCTTTCCCAATCCCTTTCATTGTTAGATACTTCCCTTCCACATTCCGTTTCACCTAACTACATTTCGTATGTACCTGGCTGTTTGTATGCTTTCCCTTTAAAATGTTAGCTCCTGGTTGGCAGACATTGCTTTGCCTCTCTTGGTATCACCAATATTTTAGCATATTACCTGGCATAAAGTAAGAACTTAATACAAATTACTGTTGACTCAACAATATAGCTTGAATGCGTTTATTATTCCTAATGTATAAAAATAATTAAAAACTCAGTCATGATATGGAGGTAGCATCTATAGTAGGAAGAGTATTAGGGTGAGAATCAGAAAACTTTGAATTTCTAGCTCTGCCTTTAGTTAGTTGTGTGATCTTGTATACATTATTAGATCTTTCTCAACCTCAATTTCCCCACCTGTAAAATAAGGTTTTTATTCTAGTTCACAAGTCCTTAACATTTTTGTGTGTTAGGGACCTTTCTGACAATCTTGTTGATCCTATGGATTCCTCAAAGTAATGTCTCATAAAGTTTTAGCGAAAGTCCCATCATCTGCAAGAATCTTTTCCTGGTTCTCCATAATCTTAGTACCTTGTCTCTGAGACCAATTTACCCTGAATATATCTTGGTTGTTCATTACTTGTTCACATGTCGTCTCCCTCATTAGACCCCTTGAGAGTAGAGATTTTTTTTTTTTGCCTTTCTTTGTATCACCAATGCTTAGCACAATGGTTAGGCTTACCATAATTACAGTGTGTGGAGGAAATATTTGCTCTGATGGAATAAAGGAGATAAATAAATGTTAGTTGACTGTCAAATTAATGTTCATAATGTTTTAATATTTTAAAATTAAATAAAATGCATAAGATTATAAAGGAAACTAATTCTATTCAAATACAATTATTTAAAAAAAATTCATAGACCTAAAGGTAAATTTTCCTGGTCTACCTACCCATTATGGTTCATTCCAGCTCTAATACTGTATGTCCTAATATTCTATCATCTAAGGTCCCCACTAACATATAGTGTCCTACTAGTCAGTATCCTAAAACCTCTTCTGTCTTCAGCATTCTTTTGAGAACATCTTAAAGACTTCTCCTTTTCCTTTCTACTAATAACATGCCTCTCCTATAACTTTTGGAGATATTTGCAATGCAGTGCCTATCATTATAACAATTTCTGCTCTGTGAGAAACAGCCATTTAGACCAGAGCCTACACATCCAGCTCTAGCACCCTGACAAAAGAGAGTTTTGCTCCAACATAGATGACATTGGAGTTTCAATTGTTGGATTGAAAGGCAGCAGACACATAATCATCCCACGAACATCCCCACATTTCCTTCCTTGGTTGCTTGTTAGAGCTACAGCAGGCATCCAAAGGCATCATTTTCCCTGGCTATGGTGTGATTTCATGCCCCTTTATCATCAATACTACCAATTGGCTAGGCTCACCATGATTACAGTGTGTTATAAGGAAATGTTTACTCTAGCAGAATAAAGGAGATCATTTATCTTGTAGAGAGTTTTAGTTGTGAAACAATACTTTCCCAAATCTTATTCCATTTGATACTCAGAACCACTTTGGCAGGGAAATGGGTCAAGGATAATTATCTTCATTTGATAAATGTGGAAACTGAGTATTAGAGGAGGGAAATGACTTAGATCTTAGTTTTATATGACATGGTTCATATAAAAGGGACATTAGATCTAGTCTAACCTTGTTATTTTGTAAGGAAAGAGGGAAAAAAAAGAAATTTGCCCCAAATGATGCAACTAGTAAGTAGCAAGACCAAGACATGAACCCTTGTGTATCTTCTAACTAGTAAGTCAGGAAGCCCTCTGTTCAAATCCTGTCTTAGAAATGTACACAAGTTTTTTTTCTTGTGCAAAATGAAGGGTAGACTTTGGATAGTCTTTAACATATCTTTCTTTTGTAAAGCTAAGACCCCCTGACTCCAAATATTGTGTCCATTCAACTACATTATGCTGCTTCTCCTTTTCCCCTTGGACATTTATTCAGTATAATTTTACTAAAACTCATATCAGCACATACATTGGGTATGTACTATAAATAACTAATTTTATTTAATCCTGAAGATGATTTTGTAGATAGTGCAGATTGGCAGAATTAATTTATCTCCATTTTACAGGTAAGGAAACTGAGGCCCACAGAGGCTGTGTTACTTACTCAATGAGACTTACTAGCATTTATATAGTGCTTACTATATGCCAAACATTGTACTGAGCACTAGATTCTCACAATAATACCAAACGGTTGGTACAGTTATTATCACCATTTTGTACTTGAGGAAATTGAGACAAATAGAGGCTAAATTACTTGACCAAGTCACACTGCAAATAAATATCTGAGATTGAATTTGAATTTGAGTATTCTTCATTCACTTTAGTGCCCTACCTTGCAGCTTCATTATAAAACTAGCAAGAAGCAAACATTTTGACTTCAGTATTGATATGTTAACCTAATGGTTCTCTCTCTCCAAATAAATTAAGGCCAAAGACTATATGATTTTCTTACATCTTCTACAAAGACATTATAATGTTGGCCACATAATAGGGACTTGACAAAGGTTTTTTCCCTTGACTTTTGAAACAAACTGTTTAGATTTTTAGGACAATTTCATGTTTAGAGTTAAATGACAATTGTCAAATCTTTGATTCCCACAAGAGATTATAAACTCCTTGAAGGCATGGTCTATTTCATTTTTATCTCTGTATTCTTAGAACTTGGAATAGTGCCTAGAGCCTAGTGTCCATTTAATAAATGCTTGTTGACTGGTGATTTAATTTGAAGGCAAAGATATTAGACTTCACATGTGTAAGGCTATGAATTATGAGAGGCATTTGCAGAGGCAAATTTCAGCTTAGTAGATAGAAGGAAGCCTTACTAACAGAGTTATTCATAAATAGAATGACTGCCCTGGGAATGGTAGGTTCCTCCTCAATGGAGATTTCCACATATATTAGACAGCTCTTGCTGAGGATGTTATAAAGAAGACTTTGATCAGGTTCAGGGGAGACAACATAGCTTCTGAGATTCTTTTCACTAGCTAGATTATAGTCTTCCAGATTATTTTAAGGACTTGAAAGGCAGGTTGGTTATTTGTATTTCAGTTTTATTTACTGTCATTTTGACATAGAATGGGAGAATCTAGGCTTGTATTGCAATTCAGTCACATCCTATATAAATTTGGGAAAGCTGATTTGCCATTTAACTGCTCTGCACTTCACTTCCTTCATTTGTAAAATGGAATGTAAAATTAAATTAGCTTTAAAGTCCTTTCTATCTCCAAATCTACTATGCCATGACCAGGAGTAGGGAGAGTCTGATTCTTCCTTGGAGATTTTGATTATCATCTCTTTTGTCAATGTTGTTATGATTGAATATAATTCTAATCAATAATAGTGATCTGTCACAATTTTAAAAGATCAGTGATGAAATATGCTTTTCTCTACTGACATAAAAGTGTCATTTGGGTGCCATTTGGACCACACACACTTTTGAACATGATAAATTCAGGAATTGCTTTGCTTGACTTTATATATTTGTTGTATCTTGTGTGTGTTTTCCTATCAAAGGTATATATTAGAAAAGATATTATTTTTATTAATTGAAGAAATTTAATTTAAACATAATTATTGAATGTTATTTCTTCTTCTTTTTTTATTCTAGGGATCTATGGGCTTATCTGGGCCCCCAGGGAGAGAAGGAGCCAAAGGTACACAGGTAGGTTTGATAGCGTGGTAAATTAGACTTAATTATCTTGAGACCCCTTGAATTTATAATGCAAAAGTTCTATCTTCCTGTATTTCTATCAGTCTAATATTCTGTAATTTTGAGATTTTGATTTCTAATTAAGATACTTTGAAAAGGGCTTTGATCCTGTTATTAGAAGCCCAGGATTCAAATCTTATCTTGAATGTATGACTTTATTTTTTAATTTAATTGTATAGCTTTTTTTTTTTTTTAACACACATTGCTTTATGAATCATGTTGGGATAAAAAAATCAGAAGGGAAAAGGGAAAAAAACATGGGAAAGATTAAAAAAAAAACAGGAAAAAGAAGTGAACATAGCATGTGTTGGATTTACATTCAGTCTCCTCAGTTCTTTTTCTGTATGCAGATGGCATTTTCTGTCCAAAATCTATTGCTTTGGATCACTGAACCATTGAGAAGAACCAAATCTTTCATAGTTAATCATCATGCATTCTTGCTGTTATTCTGTACAATGTATTTCTTATTCTGCTAGTTTTACTCATTATCAGTTCATGCAAATCTTTCCAGGCCTTTCCATATTCAGCTTGTTCATTATTTTGTACAGAAGAATATTTCATTATCTTGATATATCACAACTTGTTGAGCCATTCCCCAATTGATGGGCATCCACTGATTTTCTAGTTATTTTACTGTCAGGATGTATAACTTTAGAAAAGTAACTTAACTCCCAAGCCTCAGTTTCCTCATCTATAAAAAGAGCATTTAGACTAGATGGTTTCTTTTACAGCTCTAGACATATCATCCTTTTTATAATATCCTAAAGTTCTATAGATATAAGATTATTTTACAAAAACACAACTCCTTAGTCTTATATCCTGTAAGCTCAAATTCTAGCTATCCTTGCAACACATTTCATTAAGTACATTATGTGCATCAGGGCCAGGGGAAATGGAGAAAAATGAATTGTTATTGACTGAAATGCATCGTCGGGGAGTAGTGTAACCATTTCCAGAGCAACAGAAGCCAGCAGCTAAAGGTTAATAGTCTACATGTTCCTACTTGTATCTAGCACAGAGTAGTGTGTAACTTCCCTTGGATTAAATGTGCAAAGCTTCTCCTGGTATCAGTCTTCTAAGTGAGGAGAGGAAAAAAAAAATTATGGCCTGGGAATTTCCTTAAAAGTGAAGGCAATATGTCCTTTGGGCTGTGGGGTGAGCATAGGGCTCCGTAGGAGCTAGAGAGAATGGGAAGAGTATCTGGAGATTTACTCTTCCCTCTAACCACAAGATGATTTGGGTTATAAGGAGAGGAAAGAGTACCCACCATCATTTTACCAGGCAGCTGTGGTTGGTCAGCTCACCCGGTTAGAGCAGCAGTGATAATGAGTCTGAGGTCATACACTGCTTCCCCATGGGGAGCAGTTAGCTTCTGCCCAATTTGTGGCCATAATCCAAGCTCCTCACTCTTTCTGGCCTCTCATAGTGAGAGGGTACTTGGAAATGCAAACTCATTTTAATCTAGTATAAACTAAACATGGCAAGTCTACACAGAAGCAAAATAACAGTATGATTCAGCCAAAAGACAAGCACAAGATATTTTTAGATTTTCCCCCTGGTCTTGCTTATCTTCACCAATGTTATTCTCTATCTAGAAGTGCAGCAGAGAGAGATGTGATTTTTTGTGCCCTTCCCAGTTAGATTTGATATCAGAAACAGACAAACAAGTTAAAACAAAACAAAAACAAACAAACAAACAATCTTTTTCCCTCTAAAAAATTATAGTAAGTGAAGTGAAAGGCTCTAAGACAGAGAGTGAAGTTTCAAACCTCAACCTTTTGTGTTCTTTCTACTATATGTTACACTGATTCCTAAGAAGTATGGAAGCTGTTTTAATGTCCCCAAGTTTTAGTCTTTGTAATTTTGATTAGTATATTTAGTTTCCTCACCTATGCTAAATGTTCTCATATACAAATTGATCAATCTCTATATTGTTTATTGTTCTAACTTTTAGTATATGTGCTGCCCAAAGCAAAGCATTTCATATATAAAATGAATGGATTAGATTGGTAACTCTCAAAATGTGGGTCCCTGTTGTCTTTTGAAGTCGAAACTATTTTCCTATTTACCTAATAAAATATTTAGCCTGTTTTTTTTTCCCCCAACCACATAATTGTTTGAGGCTGAATTTTCTTTATATACTTTATCCAAAACTATGTATCACAACTGATTGATTATAGGAGCAAATATAACAATACAAATATTTTTTTTAAAATGTTCAAACATGTAAAACTATACCATTCTTCTATTTTTATTTTAGAAAAAAATATTTTATTAATATATTTTATATTAACATGTATTTCATTTGTTTTATTTCTAATACAGTAAATATAGATATAAACCATGTAAACAAATATAATTTAGGGTAAACAAAATTTTTTAAGCATGTAAAGGGATTCTGATTCCAAAATGTTTGAAAACTGGCTGGATTAAAATAATGATCTCTAGGGTTCCTCCCACTTCCAAAAAAATCTGTCCTCAAGAAGCCTTGTAGCTTCATAGCCTATGTTTTAAATTTCAGGCTTAACATGTTTTCTACATGTTATAGTTCATCATTAATATGGAAATATATTTTGCATGGCTTCACATGTATAATCAATATCACATTGCTTGCCTTCTGGAGTAGAGATAGGATAGGGTACAAAATTTGCAGCTCACAATTAAAAATAATGAATGTTAAAAACTTAAAAATGTAATTGGGGGTGGCTAAGTGATACAGAAATAGAACACAGTTCTAGTGTCAGGAGAACCTGAATCCAAATCCTGCCTCAAATACTTGATACTTACTAGCTGTGTGGCTCTAGGCAAGTCACATAACCCTAATTGTCTTACAACAACCCTAGAAATGTAATTTGGAAATATTTAATGAAATAAATTATGTATATATATATATATATGTATACATATATATATACACATATACACACATAAATATACACACATAAATATACATATATATATATATATTAGAAACTATGCTATGTTTTAAGATCCCTTTTGACTCTTATCAGTCTATATAATTTCAAGGTCCTTCTAGTCATCTACATTTCTGTGAAAAATTTTTCAAAATGCCAGACTTTGAAAGAAAATCTGGGACTCTTTTCATAAATTAAAGAATACCATAGTGGCTTAGGTTGTAATAATGTCTGTTTTCATTCAGGGGGAGATAGGGGAACCTGGATTACCTGGTGAAGTGGGTCTGAAGGTAAGCCTTTTTCCTTATAAAATATTCCAAAAAGAAGAATTGCTCTGTTTTATGATTTATACACTTTAGGAACTTAATATTTATTGAAATGAATTGTGGTTAATTTTTAAAAAATATTCAATAGATTAATATATATGCATATTCATTTCTAGAAACATACTTGCAAAAGTTCAGGTAGTCAGCTAGATAAAATTGACTTTAAATGAATTCATGAAAGATTGTATGGCCCAAGATTCTAGTCTATTAGAGGAATAAAATGAAAATATAGATGATAATAGTGCATTAGAGAAGTGGAAAGCAATGTAGTCTGTGAAGCCTAAAAGAGAGGGCCATTACTAATCCAAAAACCTTAATGGTTGAGATGCCATTAGGGTTGCGTTTTAAGGGAAATTGAAGGGATTCTACAAGCAAAGAAAGTAACAGAATCTTGCAGAGTTATCATAGGGAAGAGTCTGAACAAAAGCATAAAGGTGGGAAGATAAAAGATCTGTTAGGGGATCAGGGAATTATCCAGGATTCCTTGACTTTAACATGTAATCAGTATGAGATGAGGTAGATATATAGACAACAGTTTATGGAGCTCCTCAAATATGGAACAGAAGAATCTGAACTTGATTTAGTGAGCAGTAAAAGGCCACTCAAGATTTTCGAGCAGACTGTTTTGATTGGCTTGTCCAAAACTCTTCCTAAGGAAGATAATTTGGGCAGCAATATGGAAATTGGATTGTAAGTAGGGGAGAGGACAGACTAGATATAAAATAGGAGGTGACTGCAGTAGTCCAGGTGAATAATAATGAGAGCCTGTATCGGGATGGTTACGGGGAGAACAGAAAGCAAGTAACAGATTAAAAAACTGTTTTAAAGATGCAATTGACAGGACCTGATAACATTGGATATGAGAAATGAAGGAGAGGGAAAAACCCAAGATAGTTCTAAGACTACGCATGTAAGATATTGGCTGAATGAACATCAGACCCCAGGAGTACATTTCAAAGGATAACTGACTATATAGAAGGAGGTTGAGAATTACGTGCTGTGGGCATTTGGATTTACCACTCCAGAAGCTGTAGTTGACAGCCCCAGCAGGAGCAGAGCCTGTCTGGCATTTTTTCTTGCCTCAGTTAAAAAGTACTGATAGAGACTGTCCAAAGAGAAGACTGTGCCTCAGCAATGTCCAGACTCGTTTCAGGTCTGTCCTCAGGACTCACCCAGCTTCTTGCTGACTTCAGGGGAAAAGGGTGAATTGTGAAAAGTTTGAGGAATTGCAGCCATTGTTTCACTTACTAATGCATCAGAAAAGTTCAGAGAACTGGGAGATGGGAGGGGATGAGGGGTCTGGAAGGGTCATAACTACCATGACACTTGGCAAGATCATGGGTCTGGTGAAGGAATTTCTCTTTGTCATTTTCTAAGAGATTCCAGTCCTTCTCTTGACTTTCAAGTTTCTGTATCACACACTAAGTAGAGACAGGTTATATTTTTATTTTTGCTTATTTTTTCTCCTTTTGTGATAAGTTAGCCACCAAGCTTACTTCCTCTGAAAAAGTTAGCATGGAGAAGAAAAGATTTTGTAGGGTCATTGGTTCTGGAGTTGATTGCTGTCAAAAGAATTTGAATTTGAATGCCACTAGACACTTCCCATTTTTGTGACTGGATATTTAGCCTCTGTCTGCCTCACTTTCTTTATCTGCAAAATGAAGAAGTTAGGTTTGATGGCCTGTGAGGTCTCTTTCAGGTATAAATCTGTGGTTTTATGAAATCTCTGAAGATTTTTTTTCTCACTTAGTCCTAAATACCTAGGTGGGGTGAGGGGCCAGGCCAGACAGGAATTATTATCCCCATCTTGCACATAAGGTTATAATGCCAAGAAAGAGGGTGTACTTAGCCAGCTAACTTAGTAGAATTCTGTGAGGAAAATCCTTGTAAGACTTAAAGTGCTATAAAACTTGATTTTAAGTGAAGAGGCTTGGAGAGGACAATGATTAGCACAGAGGAAAATAGCACAAGTTTCTATTATACTTTTAGGTTTATAAAGCATTTTTCTCAATATATCCTAAGACCAGCAGTGCAAGCAATGATATCATCAAGTTACAAATGAGGAAAATGAAATTTAGAGAGATGTGATTATCCCAAATCACACAGTCAGTAACTGCTAGAAACCAGATTCAAACTCACATCTTCCCACCTGAAGTTAAACAAGTCATTATTTATTAGGCACCTACTATGTGGCAATCACTGTGTTAGGCTCTGGGAGAGAAAAGTACTAATAAAGAAATATTCTCTAACTAGAAGCCATAATGGATGAGATATCTTAAAGATTGTGTTTTAAAGTAATGTATAGGGATTTCACAAGCAAAGAAAGGAATAGAGACTATTACAGGAGTGAATAATCTAGAGTAAAAGCAGAAAAAAAAGGCAATTTGTAAGGCTTATTGGGCATCTCATTCTAACAGAGGAAGAAAAGGGGTATGTGTATGGTGCTTATATGTCTGTTATCTATAAATCATATAAAATTCATTTTATTCATAAATAAAAAAGTAGCTTATTACAAGGTAGTTTTGAAAGAAGAACAATTGCCTTTGTGGGATGAGGAAAGTTTTCATGCAGAAGGTAATGATTAAATTTCATCTTTAGAGAAGAATTCTATGAGGAGGAAATGGATGAAATATAGGATGGCCATTGCAAAGACATGTAGATGCAATGGGTGTGAGGAACAGAAAAAAAGCCTAGATGTCTAGATCACAGGGGATAGAAAGGCTCAATGAAGTTGGAAAAATATGCTGCGGGTGTGAAGAGTTTTATAAACTAATCAAGAGAGTTTACACTCTAAAGTTAGTAGGATGACACTGTAGTTCATTGAGTAAGAAGTTACTTGGTTAGATCAGTTTAAGGAAGATTACTGTGGCAGTAGTTTAAAGGGAGCACTAATATGGTGTACCAATTGAGACAGGAAGACCAATTAGGAGGTTGTTGTGATAATAATTAAGCTCATAAACTAATGAAGTTTCCAAAAAGGAGAATATATAGAGTGATTTCCTATGACAGAATCTTGAGGAATAAGAATAGTGAAAGGGACTGGTGTAATATGGGCAAATAAGCCAAATCAACAAATTTTGATTGACCAAGTCAACAAATGCTTACATGTTCCAGTACTAAATGCCATGATTACAAAGAAAAATAAATTAAAGGCAGCCCCTGTCCAAAAGGAGCTTTTCTTCTAATGGAGGAAGATGAAAAATAAAGAGGACTAAAAAGTACAAGGTTCAAGGGAATACCAACATGGGGGAATTTTTATAAAATCTTGGGAATGAAAGATAATTGGAAACTGTCTCAAATTAGACGTCCTATATCAATTTACCCATGACAGAAAGGGACTATAGAAGCAGAGGGAGACGATAGATGAAAGGTAGCAAAGGTGATGAGGGTAAGACAAGTAGACATAGATCGAAGAGAGAATAGTATGATCAATATCTTAGAAATAAGGGGCATTTTTTAACCCAAAACCATCTCTCCTCATCTTATACTGCTGTCTCAAATATAATGAAATTTTAGGTGTTGAATGTGTTGCTGGGTTGGCCTGACATATTTGAGAATGATGTTGACCTAGTTAACTCATGTCCTCCCATATATTTGCTTTTGTGTCAGGAAAGCTCCAACTGCCTTTTATTACATAATAAGCTCTGAGTTTGATCACCCAACCTCTGCTTCCTTTAATTCTTTTCTTGATAGTGTTAGGAACTTTCTCATTGCGTTTGTTTTTATCTCCTGATGTTTGTTCTTTTTCTCTATTTTTGTAAATGCCTTTCCAGGGACCAATGGGACCTCCAGGACAAGCAGGGCTTCCTGGACAGATTGGGATTCCAGTAAGTAATAGTATTATCTAGAGAATATATATATATATTTTTTTTCCTATTGGAAATGTTTCTGCTTGAATTTAATCCCTTTAGAAGGTGACTAAGCCTTGCATAGAGAAACTTCCAAGCCTCAGTTTATACTTAACACACAGCCAGGTTTCTAATTTCCACTGATTAATCTTTGTACAACAAGAATAAAATAATGAAATGATAGATTCCAAGATCAATGCTGGAAGGGTCATCAGAGTCCATCTAGTTCAAATCCCTTACTTTATAATGAGAAATCTGAGACCAGAACAGTGAAATAATTTTATAAAGTTGCACAGACAGCAGCAAACACAGACTGTTTCTTACTCTCTTTAACCTTCCAAGTTTGAAAGAGCTGTAGATTTGAAGCTATAAGCCATGGGGTCAAATCCTGGTTTTGTCATTTACTAGTTAGGTAAGTAAGTCACTTTCTCTGGTTTCTAATTTTCTGTGCCTCTAAAGTCAAATGTCATACTATGAAGTCTCTAAGGTTCCTGCTAACACTGTTGTCAAATAAAGCTTAACCTATCACCATTTATAAGGGAAGTTTGTCCTTAAACAGGAGACTAAATTTTGGCAAAAGAGATCACTAATATGGGTAGTTTAGGTAATAATATTCTTACTAGAAAGTGTTCTTATTGATTTGTTTATCTATCTATTGCTCAATCTATCAATCTGTTTCTTTTTTTCTATCATCTATTTATATATCTATATCTCTTTTTTCTATTATCTAACTAGCTAGCTATCATCTTTCTGTCTTTTTTCTATTTATTTTTCTATCATCTATCTGTATGCCATATAACTATCTGTCCGCCTATCTATATTTACCTATCTTTCTTTTTTCTAGCTATTCATCTGTCGTGTCTTTTTTCTATCATCTGTCTGTCTGTCTGTCTGTCTATCTATCTATATATCTATCTATCTATCTGCTTTGAGGAACTAAGGATGGATAAGGTGGCCCAATCATCAGGCCACTGAAATTATGACACAGAGAACCACACTACGATTTTACTGTATGCTCTGCCCTACGCTGTTCATAGCTTCACAGATCTTGGAATCAAAAGCTACCACAGAGATAATCTATTTAAATCACTTCCTAAAAAGGAAATTTCTGTTAGAAGTTTGAGGTGAATTTCTTTTAGAGTACTTAGAAATTAACTGACTTGCCTAACATTGCAGTCATTCTGTGTCAGAGGTGAGACTTGAACCCAGAAGGGGTACCCAAGAAGACTCCCGAGCCAACTATCTTATCTATACCCGGTTGCCTTTCTTCTATCTTTCTTCCATGTCTTAATGCCTGAATTACTGGATAATATCAATTCTATGCTCCCTGATTTTTTTTTTGCTTCTCTCAAATAAACATTCCTTGTGTTAATCATCCTTCAACTAATAACAAGTATTTATTAAGTACCAGATTCAATTAATGTTATCCTTATTTTATAGATGAGCAACTAGGTGGCACAGTACATCAAGTGCTGAACCTGTGGTCAGATCATCTTCCTGAATTCAAATCTGGCCTGAAACATTAGCTGTACGGTCCTGGGCAGGTCACCTAATCTTGTTTGCCTCAGTTTCTTCATCTGTAAGATGAGCTGGAAAAGGAAATGTCAAACAGCTCTACTATCTTTGCCAAGAAAACTCCAAATGGTCAAAAAGAACTGGGCACAACTAAAACAACTGAAAAATATAGATGATGAAATCTACAATTTGTCCTTGGTTATGCAGCATTAATGTCAGATTCAGTTCTTTGCCCTAAGTTTCTTGATTTGAAATCCCATGCTTTTTCCACTAAACATTTTCAATCGCAGGAAATTCAGTATCTCATGAGTGAGCCCATAAAAGTATTCAGTTCTCATTTACAGGAAGTTTTTCATCATTTTGAGTAGAAACTTCCTCTTTACAATTTCCTTCATGTAATTGTTTCTACTTCTGTATTGTGACTTTCTTCTACTTTCCTTTATTTCTTTTTTTTTTTAGTTGGTGCTGATGGGGACTGAACCCCTGATTTCATGATTACAGGGGATTTCCAATAAGAGTATTCTCTTTACCAATGCAAATCAACAAGTACTATGAAACATATAGTTTTAGAAAGTAATATGGGGCACTTAGATGTTAAGTGATCTGTCCAATTTTCAATAACCACTCTGTATCAATGGTGGACCTTGAACCCAAGTCTTCTTAATGCTCTAGTCAGCTCTATATTAATTGTATTTGGATGTCTCACTTTCATGTGTTAATGCTTTAAGTACTTGATGACAGAAGTTATGTCCTTCCTGATTCTTTTCTTTTCCATATTAAACATTCTTTATAAGAGCTTCAATTCAATTCATTAACCACAAGCATTTTTAAATACCTAATATGTGTCAGGCTTAGTGCTAAACCCTTGAGATACAAAGATGAAAATAAAATAGTCCTCAAAAAGTTTACTTTCTAATAGAAAGATAATGTGTTAATATTTCTAGATCTAGTCATCTAGATATATGCTGTTAGCATATATTTGTATGTTATACAGAATATATTGAAATTAAATATAATTTTGAGGAAGGTACTAGGAACTGGGGGATTAGGAAAGGCTTCCCGTAGAAGATGGCTTTTGATACAAATTGTGATGTCAACTTTATCTACATGTAATCTGGTTTGTTAAAAAATCATAGAAGCTCTGAAATGCAAGACAAAGGTACTTTTGAGTCATTGCTCCCCCACTCAATAATACCCTAATATGGTAATCTATATTCATTATCATTTCAGTGAAATGTTTCCATTTCTAGCCTTTTAGATGAAAGTGTGGTATATTAAAAAAAAAAAAAAAAAAAACTTATGGATTCCTGTTAAATGGAGAATAGAACAACTGAGCTTGGAGTTATGAGACATGGATTTAGCCTCAGTTCTGTCACACCTGTGATGATGTCTCTCTCCTCTAAAGTAATTTATTATCACGACCATTCATTTTTTTAACAAATATTCTCAAAATATCTATTATGTTTTGCACATATATTTTGCAATACACGATAGTTACCTGACAGTGGGTGCTGGAGATCCAACACAGAATGAATCTGCTCTTGTGAGAGGATGATACAACGAAACTGAGAGTAGTTCCTGTTCTCTGACCTCTCTTGAGAGGCAGTTGCATTAACTAACCTCTCTCCTCTTCCCCTGCCTCCAATTTATCTCGTTCCCAGTCTGCAGCACCTGTATCAGCAAAGACTGCCCTGCAACTCCTTCAGATGCTATGATCCATAGCTGTGGAGGCTCTCAGAGAAGATCTGTCCATTAACAATTGTCATGTAATCTTATATGACCTTAGCTGGGTGGCAAGTGGATAGAATGCCAGACTTGAATTCAGGAAGACTTATCTTCATGAGTTCATATCTAGTTGAGTTACCCTGGGCAAGTGAATTAACTGTTTGCCTCATCTATAATTGAGCTGGAAAAGGAAATGACTTCAGCATCTTTGCCAAGGACTTCCCAAATGGGGACAGAAAGAGCCAGACATAACTGAAATGATTTAACAATACCAATGCCCCTTATATGCAGGTGATGGCTTTCAAACGTATATCTCTAGGCAGGAACTCATGTCTTCTCTAATTATCTATATAATATTTCTAAAACAAGCTGGTAGTCAAGAAAATTGGGCTATAGAACTGGTTTTGCCATTAACTCATTTTATGTTCACTCAAAAAATTTCACATCTTTACTCAGTCTTCATTTTTCTATCTAGAATTCATTCTGTCTGGAATGAGGGGTTAGGGGAAGATTTGTCTTTCAGATCTTTTCTGGCTCTAAAAGCTCTGAGGTTTGCAGGGTGAGAAGCTGCCAGTCCCACTAAGTACTGTGTTTTTTGTATGTGGTTTGGATCAGGAGAGGAAAGTTATGAATACAGGAATGCAATTGAAAAAAATATATATATATATAATATATTTAACATGTATTAGTCAACCTGCCATCTGGGGAAAGGGGGGAAAAGAAGGGGTTAAAAGCTGGAACAAAAGGTTTTACAATTGTCAATGCTGAAAAATTGCCCATGCACATATCTTGTAAATAAAAAGCTATAATAAAAGAAAGAAACTATATGTCATTACCTTTGTTTGTGTATTTATCAGGGTCTCCAAGGAGAACGAGGAGAAAGAGGACCTCGTGGAGATAAGGTATTTAGAATACTCTTCAGTCTTTATGATGTTTAGGATATAATCAGGGAAATAATGTTCCTGATGATTGTCTTCTGTAAGTGTATTACCATATGAACATACATGAGCATGAGTATGTTTATATGCAACCAAAATTGTGTGTATATGTGCATGTATAGCTATGTATTAGTTCATATATATATATATATATATATATATATATATGTAAGCATATTTGTGTTTATAATGATTATATGGATATACTTAACTCTCTTTAGTTAGTTCTTTTTTAAGAAATTGTAGACTTTCAATAATATTGAGATAGAAAAGGAATCTTTCCACAAAGAAAAGTGTTACGTAAAACAAGGTCTTCTTGATTAGCATAAAATGTTTCTGACAGAGCATTGGACATTAAGTTTGGAGACATGGGTTTTTGTACTGATTTGGTCCTTGGAATCTTGAGCAAGTTACTTTTTTAAATTTTTAAATTTTATTTTATTTCTTTCTCAATTGAATTTTTCTCCAAATATATGTAAAGATAGTTTTCAGTATTCATTTTAGAAAGACTTTGTGTTCTAAATTTTTCTCCTTTTCTCCCTTACCCTCTCCTTCCCCAAGACAGCAAACAATTTGATATAGGTTGAATATGTGCAATTCTTTTAAACATATTTCCCTATTTATTATGTTGTGAAGGAAAAATCAGACCCAAAGGAGAAAAAAAAAGCATGAAAAAGAAAGTAACAAACAAATAAACAACCCCCCTAAAATAAAAAGGTCAAAATATTATGCTTTGATCCACATTCAGTCTTAATAGTTTTCTCTCTGGATGACGTTTTTCATATCAAGTCTATTGGAATTGCTTTGAATCATAGCACTGTTGAGAAGAACCAAATCCATCACAGTTGATCATCAATCCTTTCCTTCTCTTCCTCCTGTATATAAAATTTATGTATTCTACAAAATTTTAACAAGGGTAAAGTCTCCCTTTCTCCATGCCAGAACTGGGGAGGACAGGGTTAACTATATTTAGGGCAGAAAGACAGATTTGAAACCTTTCCTGAATAAGAGGTAACTAGATGTTCTTAAGAGGCAAAGGCTACATGTCCTCCAAAATATGCTGTAGTAGACAACCACAAAGGTTATCAGTTATGCCATCATCCCCTAAGGGTCAGAGGAAGAAGTATAGAATAGTTTGTTGGGCAGCTAGGTAGCCCAGTGGATAGAGTACAGGTCTAGAATCAGGAAGACTCCTCTTCCAGAGTTCAAACTGGCTTCAGGCACTTACTAGTTATGTGACCCTAGGCAAGCCACTTAACTCTCTTTTCCTTAGTTTCCTCATCCATAAAATGAGCTGATGACAAACTACTCTAGTATCTTTGCTGAGAAAACCTTAAAATGACTGATATAAGTGAAAAAAAAAAAACTGAACAGCAACAAAAAAAGAAGCATGCTATTTTCGAGTAAAGGCAGCTATTAGTTGATTCAGTAACAGTGATAGAGAGGATTTTGTGGTGTATTTAATAGAAGAAACATTTCTAAGCTATTAAAATGAATGACCATCACCTACTTTTAATGTTTTATCTAATCAGAATGATACTATCAGAAGAAACCTAAAAATTTTGCCAGTGATTATGAAGAGTCTTTAGGAGATGAAGATGATAGGGACATAAGTTGTATTTTACTCACTTATTAAAATTCGTTTTTTTGGTAATCAGAGGCAAGGAAATGCAGAAGACAAAAATAATTTGGGAAATGAACTTATATATAGGAAGATGGTGACTGAGAAGGGTATATGTATTTCTGAAGTATAGCTTACAATATAGTGATAACAGAATCTTGGCCAGAGATAGAATAAGCCTAAAAAAGAGTAGAAGAATTTATTTGCTGAATGTCTTGCAAATCTAATCTAAAGTGCTTGAAATAAAGAATTGGGGATAGAAAAGACTATATGTGTAGGTATGTATATGCATGTGTGTATGTGTATGTATCCCAGCACTTAACTATAATGTCACACACATATAGTAGGCACTTAGAAAATGTTTATTGGCTGTCTCCAAGTTAGTCACAGTAGGGAGAAGGTTTAATGAAGGGAGAGGAATAAAATTCCAGAATTTAAAGGAGACAGATCCACAAAAGAAGCTAGTATTAAAATCCATGACTTCACCTCATTCCATCCACGTGCTTCAAATACAGGCAAAACATTCAAAACTAGAGATTTTAATTCAGGTAGTCAAATTTGAACTACAATATCACTGAGGCTTGATGGGATGCATCCCATTCTTGCAATATGGTTCTACATGGGTCTACCTTATTCAAAAGAAACTGAATATTTAAAAGCAAAGGGGAAGAAAAAGAATAAGCATTCCTATAACACCTACTATGTATCAGGCATTATGCTAAGCACTTTGTATTTAAAAGGCCAAAGCAGCATTATCTAGTAAAAAAAAAATATATATATATATATATATTCATCAGGAGAAATGTAAGAATATGAATGGAGTAGTAATGGAGGAAAAGATGTGAGTTAAGATAAAGCTGAAGCAATTTTGTCACTATAAACACCAACTGAACAGAATGAAGAAAAAGATGAGGAACTTGGGAAACAATTCATAAGCCAAGAATAGAGATACGATATGCTAGATAAATAAATAAATAAATATATATATATATATAGATATCTATATATATATATATATCTATATATATATATATAGATATCTATATATATATATTAGTGATGAGGGACTTCTATGAACCAAACATCTGTTAGAACTCTCTCTTCCAAAAGGAGAGCATTAATAGCTTTCCTACTCACCTTAATTCTAATTTTATTCTCTAAAACATGAAGAATCAAATAAGAGGAAATTTTGTCTTGGATTTTATTCTCACTAATATGTAGTAACTGGTTGTTGGGAAAATGATGGGAACTCTAGAGAGAAGTAATCCTCTTCCAGAGTTTGTGACACAGTTACCAGATAGTAAGAATGAGATTTGAGTTAAGATCTCCTGAATCCGAAGGTCCACAAAGATCACTTAATCCAAACTCCTCCCTTTAAAAAATAAGGAAACCAGAGTGAGATGAAGTAAGTTACCCAATGCGTTCCCCTATAGAGCACATGTCAAATGAATGAATGGAGGGATGATGGATAATAAACAAGCAAATAAATGAATAGATATGTAAGATGATCTCCCCCTCCACAATTTTAACAACCAGTATGTGGACTTTATTTTTACATACAACTTTATACAATTTATAAATGCGATCTTGTCATTTCAAAGCTGGGACTTGATGTTTGGGACCTTGCACATATCATGTGCTCATTAAATATGTTGTATCACTGCTAAAGAAAAGCCAATGCCAGATTTGTTAGTAGATACTTCCTGGTATTTTGTAGCCTTCCTAAAAGTATAGAATAACATCTACAAATTATATATTAGAACCTACTTTAGTGTTTTATGTATGATTATGTCATTTGACTCTTTGGTCTTCATTGGTTTTTGCTCCACTAACACGAAGGCCAAACTTTTTAACCTCCATTCTCCCCACCTAACTAAGGGTAATTGCCCACAGTATAGATCCTTTGTCTTTTATGATACCACACTAGATCAATTTGTGGCTTCATAGCTAAAGCTCCAGATTTAAAGTCTTCCAAGAACCAGTTATCTTTTCCAAATACTTTTCTCACTTGCTTTAGAACAAGTAACCATCCCTTCTCTGGCCTAGTGTGGAGGCTTCAAAGGGTATAGATCCCTTTTCTCTATTGATTCTCAGCTGGCATTTGTTTTATTCATCTTTCATTAAGGTTTGTAGCTACCTTTCCTGTATAGAGCAAATCCAAAAATAAATAGGATCATCACAAATGAACAGTAAGTTTAAAAAAATCTGAATAAATATACATTTCTTTAAAAAGGTTGTTTAAATAAACTTAATCTTCAACAAAAATCATCAATGAACGAGATAATATCATAAAAGCATAAATTTCATTCTATTTATTGTTTGCTAAAAACAAATGTGTACATGTTCATATAAGTAGAAACATGCAAATATAAATTTATAAATAAATCTAAATTTTAATCAAATAATATATTTTAATATCTGAATTCCCTTACCCATCATTTATTTTTAGATTATAAATGCTTACTAAACTATTAGCGGGGAAATATCTTATATATTACTCTTGAGCTACTTTTAGAGAAGAGAAGACAAGAAAAGATATGGTTCTGGTTCTCTAAGAACTTAATATTCATTCATATAGTAATCATGTATTTTCATTGAACATTTATTTTGTGTTTACTAGAGAGAGATTATGATACATTGAAGAGAGGAAGATGGGTTTCCTATCTTCAACTTCTTCCTTTGTAACCTACTAATCATTTCTGTTAGTTAATATTCTAAAGTCTCAATTCCCCTATTTTTCAAAGTAAGCAAAATTCCATATTTTATGTCTATTTGTATGGATGTGTTTGTGTCTCTCTTGCAAACTGTATCCTCCCTGCTCTGTATTTATACTAACTAAGCACAATTTGAGGCCTCTCCCTAAAATATCATTCATTCAGAGCCCCAATGTGGTCAAGTTATTTTCATGAAGCTCCATTGAGAGAATATGTCAAAGATAGAGTCCAAACCCATATTCACTAACCATATAGAGAATATTCTTGTTGTGTTTTAATGAACTCAAGTAAATCAATTCGTATTCCCATTCCAAAGTCAAGGTTCTTTCCAAAGTTATCCATCCCAAATGTATAGGACCTAAATTATCCATCCTCCACAAATGAAACTAATCCTTCAGGAAGCAACTAAAGTTTTGCTCACACTGAATGAAGTTAGTCAACAAGCATCTATTCAATATCTACTATATTCTAAGCACTAGTGATAATTCCTTGGGGTGTAAAGAAAATTTTTAAAAAATAATAAATTCCATCAATTGTGGGAGAGACAATATTAAACCATTATTTGAAAACAAGATTTATACATGATATTGGAGATTATTTCAAGAGGAAGAACCAATATTAAGGAAGACTGGGAAAGTCTTACTGAAAGTAACACTTTCCAGGAGATGGACATGTACAGAGAATTCCAAGTATGCAGAACAGCCAGTGACAATATCAGGAGTTAGGAGATGCAGTATCATTCAAGTAAGCCAGTTATAGAGTGGTTTACTTTGGGACAGAGAGGCAACACTTCTTGTGAAAGATGAGCAAGGAGAATGATAGTCTGAAAGACATCTGACTGATATGAGATGAAGAGGAGAAAAGAAGACCCTTTCTGCAAATGACCTCAGCTTTTTATTCAATGAAATAGAAGATATCTCATGAATTTTATTTTTATTTTATTTTAAAGTATTTATCTATAAATATTATTTATAATTATAAATATAAAATATTTATTTTAAAGTAATTATACTTAAGGCTTTTGGCACATTCTGTCTGATGCAGTCTTCTTAACAGAGAAAGTATGAGGAGGAGGAGCTGTGAGTGGTTTGAATAGAGCTAAAAAGGTTTGGAAAAGCCACTTTAGGAATAAGATAATAAATCAATAAGGGAGATACAAAAGGATTACCTTGCAGCAGTGAGGGCTCAGTTAAGCTTATGTAATAGAAATTTATACTGGACTCAGCCATCACAAGTACCAAAGATTCAT
>NC_133617.1:87806010-87836010 GCF_048593235.1 Sminthopsis crassicaudata
TTTATTACTACCCCCCCCCCCCCCGTTTCTAGTGGAATCCATCCCCTCTTAATTCTTAAACTATGGAAGGGCTTCAAATCTGCTACTCTTCCTATAAATCAAATGATCCAAAGATCAACTGAGTCGCAGGGAGAGAACATTTCTAGTTTCTGGGGAAATGGCCTTAATATAGGTTTCAGATAATTTTCCTGTGTCCGAGCACCCTCTACTGACCACAATCCACATTGCAGGGAGAATGGGGCCACAAGAGGCATTTGGACTACCAGCTAGATTTCTGAAGCACAATTCTGTGTTTAACTTTCTGCTGTCACAGCTGTAGGATTGTAGTTGTCTGGATCATAAATTTAAAGACGGAAGGGACATTAGTGGTAGTTCATCTCCTCCTTCTTACAGGAGAGGAAACAGGGTTGGAATGATTAATTGACTTACTTGAGCAAACAGGTATGGAAGAGACTCTCCAAATCAGGTCTTCTTTAATTCCAGCTCCTCCCCTTATGCTAGATACTTTTCTTTTTGAGAACACACATTTTACTTTATGAAACCAAACGTCTTCAATGTAGATAGTGGTCTTCAGAATTAGGGACTTAGATGTTTTGGACTCTGGCTAAAATCATAACAAGACAATGGAGATTGCTCAAAAGATCAGCAGATTGTGAAATCAGGAGATAATTATTTGAGTTCTTCCCTATCTTTTGCTACTACTCGTTTACAATTATAATCAAGTGAGATAATATGTGTAAAGCACCAAGCACTTTATCTTACATGTAGAAGATACTTGTTCTTTCTTTTCCCCCTATCAGTCTGGTACATTTGTATAGTAGTGTATCATTTCTTTTATTTTCTTTTTGGATAGCTTTATTTTATTCTTTCCGCTTAATAGTATTTTATTATTTCCAATTACATATAGAGATAATTCACTTTTATAAAATTGTGAGTTCCAAATTTTTTCTTTCCTTCCTTCCTTCCTTCCCTTCTCTCCTTTTCAAGATAGCAAGCAATCTGATATAGGTTATACATGTACAATCATGTTAAACATATTTCCACATTGCACTTTATAATTTCAAAACCATATTCACAGAGAATCTCATTTTGGTTCTCATGAATGAATATAGAATATTATACCTTAAAGGGACCTTAGGGGCCATCTAGTTCATCTGTATCATTTTAGGAATAAGGAAAACCAATATTGGAGAAACTGAATAATTTGCCAGAGGTCACAATACTAATTAGCAGCAGAGTATGGTCTTCCGACCAAGTCTTCTGCCTGCCATTTAATATTTCTTTCCAGCACTATCATATTTTTCCACATGATCAATATGGATTTTCTTTCAATTTAATTACAGAATGATCACTTTACCCAAGGTGAGGAAATATTCCTTCTTAGGGGAAATTTTTTTTTAGCAAAATGCCTTGTCTGGGCCATCCACACTGAGTATAGAGTGCCCTTTGACCCTATAAGCCAGAATTCTCCTCAAATATGATGAGACTGATGTAAATTCAGTCATCACACTGGCCTATTTATAATGGCATTTTTGACCCCAAGAGGAATAGATTAGTTTTCAGTTTAAATCAGAGCAAGAATCCATTTTGCAAATAGCCCATCAGCTGCATATTGGAGATTTCAGGTTAAATCAATCTTTAGGGGTTAAAATGCTGTCATGAGATCAAGCCTTGACAAGCAATTAGAGTAGTATCTGAGCTCAGAAAACAATAACATGCTGTGATATCCAATTATGTGTAATTCTCTGGTGCATTCCATAATACCTTCATCACATTTCTGCCTACAAATCCTCCCCATCTTTCTAAGCCAAACTCATTCAGCTACCTTTTCCATGAATCCTTTTTGATTCAATTTCTAGCAAGATTTATAGCTGCAGGAATCAAGAACTTAACATCTCCTTCCTCCATTTAATAACTCAAAGAAGGGAAGAGATTTCCCATGGCCTCTTAGACAACATGGCACATGGAAAGAAGCATGAGATTGGGAGTCAGAAGAACTGATCTTGAATTCTTTTTCTGTCGCTTCATTGTTCTGTTAAATTAAGTATATCAGTCTCTATAACTTAGTGACGTCATATAAATTGTACTATTTCCAGTTTCTCCCATTTATAATGTGTTTGTACATAGTTATTTGCATGTTTTCTTCCTAATTATTTTGTAAGCCTCTTGAGAGCAGGGAATGTTTTCTTTTTTTTTTTTCTTTTTTTGCTGTCCCAGTGTTTAGCATTATGTGGCACAAAATGATCTCTGAATAGGACTGTAATGAAGAAAGTATTTGTAAACATTTAAGTATCATAGAAATATAAAATAATACGAACCAGTAGATCTTAGATTTGTATCTGGGCCTTTAGTCTCCAAATTCAGTGCTTTTCCTACTCTGTGATAATTCCCTCTGGTGGACAAAATATTGTTGTCCTTTATCTGACTCTGTAGTACTTCTTACTTCTTTCATGTATTGCTAAAATCTAAATTGAAATTGCATTCATCTGTATGTGTCTTTTCTCCTTCACTTGATGGTAAACTCTTTAAGGGCAGTACTATCACTCCCATCACCTGGCACAATGCTTTCTATATAGTAGGAGTTAATATTTGCTGAAAGCAAATACTTTATCAGTCTACAAAGTACTACCTGAACAACATACATTGTACAAATATTCCTATGAATTCCCATTTTATATTGAGAAAACAAATATTTGGAAAGGCTGATTGACTTATCTATAGTTATATAGCAAGTAATTATCTTAACTTATATTTGAAACCTGATCTTCCCCGATTCCAAAGCCTGTGTTCTTTTTCATTTTCCCATATTGAAGAAATTAAGGTTTCATTAGCATCATGATCAACCAGAGAAGTGGATAGTGCTGTTGATTGATTGAGTCTATTTAAAGGACAATATTTACTAAAAGTTGCACTTTATGATTTATCTACCTTCAAACATAGCATTATATGAGGATAATATTTCTAGGTTTCATGTGATACCAATAAGAGATAATTAATAATGTGTCCTATTGAGGCAACAAAATCTTTGTTGAATTGTATTCTTCATGATGAGAACAATGTCAATCATTTTTGTTTTACAGTAATAATGTTTAGTGATAAGCTAGGTATATCTAAATATGTGCAAAGGTCTGTATTTTTTAAATATCTGAATTTATCTGTCCACATAAGTCCTTTTAAAACAGCACCCTCTGGGGTTTACCCCTTTATTCCTCTTAGACTTTTATGGCCCAAAAGGCTTTTTAAGGTTCTCTTTGAGAGTTCATGATGTGCCTCTAATGAAAAAGTTTCCTTTTTTTGAAGTCACAAGCCATTTGCAGCCAACTGTGCCTTCTTCCCCCTTCAGTATATAAGCATAAAGCTGCCCCTTCCTGCTGGTTCTGAGGTAGAGCAATGTAACTGAAAGGGGTTCTGTAGCTTTCCCCTCACCTTAGTGCTGAACCAGCTTTCCATTTCACTGACTTATTACTTTGACCTTTGACTCAGATTCTGTCCCTGTCCTTGGATGCTGTTGCTGCCTTGCCGCCTGACTGCATCCTTGCCTTAAATAGACAAGCCCTTTGCTTCTGTCTCTTTGGGATTGGCTTGACTGTTCCATTACCAACCTCTAGAGGGAAAATGCTTACCCTTTTCTAAACTCCCAGCCAGTCACCTGGTTGCAGACTCACTTTTATAAGAAGCACTGTGCTCTAGTGGAAAAAGTTCTATTCTTGTCAGAAGATAGAGGTGGGTGTACTGACTAATAGAATCCATTTGAACCCAGGCCAATAACTCCACTTCTCTGTAGCTATTCTGTAACTCTTAAATGAGGATAATGCTAAAGGAACTTTGCCTATTTTTTTAATCTAATTTTTAAAAATGTAAACTATGTTAAAATTTAACTATATAAACATAAATAGGCATTATATTTTATATATTATACAGCCCTATATTCTTATGACAGAAGTGCATGCATATTTAAAAATGTTATTTTTAAATATTATTATAATATGGCTAACATAGTTTGGCTAATACTTTTTATAAGACACCTAAACACTCCAAAATGTGTCAGCCTTTAGGTAGAGTAGGTGAAATTATCAGTTTCTTGAAAGGGAATGAGTTTTGGTCTGTTTGTTTAAAAAATACTTTATGTTAATCATAAGATTAGATACATTTCTATAGATTAAAATATAATTCTTAGCGGCCAGTTTTACCAACTAATCCCATGCATTCTTCTTTCTCTAATTTTATAAAAGATCCATGGTTTCAATGGTAGGAATGTTACTTGAATGGAAGTGAATCCCAGCTCATCCATACCTTTAGATATCAAAAGTGGCTAGCTTGTTGGTTATAAGCTTCATTGCACTTAATTAGACTAGTTCCTCAGTGGACCAAAAAAAAATCAGGGTTTGGTTATGATCTGAAGTCATCTTTCCAACTTGGTAGGACATACCAGAGCTCATACTATATTGGCATAGCCATTTGGGGTTTTCTGGAAAGAAACACTGTTTTGGTTTGTGATTTCCTTTTCTGTCTCATTTTACCAATGTTTAAACTTGACTTACCCAAGGTCACATAACAAATAAGTCTTTAAGGCTGAATTTGAACTCAGTGAGACAATGTCTTCATATGGATACATATATGCATGTACACATAGTTACATACACACATATATACATGTATATACCATAATCATTCATTTTAGAATTAAAATAATTGTTTATTTTTAAAGAATTCACTTTACTGGTCACTTCACTGTAGGAAGTATCTGGCAAAGACTTTAGAGTTTAGTTAGTAAGTTTGTTTTTGGAAAAAAAAAACAGGCACATATTTTGAATTCAATCTAAATGGATTATGCTGAAATACAAGTAAAGTAGGAATACTGCTTCATAATAATGGCACCAATCTCTGTACATAATGTAGTGTAAAGAATACTGGTATTAAAATCTAATGATTTTTCTTCAAGTCTATAACTCTGTTTTAACTTTGTGACAACTTTCTACTCTTTACACCTCAATTGACTTGTCTACAAAATATACTGTTGGACCAGACGATCTCTAAGGTCACTTTCAGATCTAATATTATAATTCCCAAGTTACCTAACATTCTGTGGGTAATAGTATTTGGCTTTCCCTTTAGATATCTTGTTTGTAGTCATGTTTCTTCTTTCTGAGTGATTTCGCAATCAGCATGCCCAAATTTAAACTTGCTTAATGACAAATCATAAGATCAGAGAATTCTGACCTTGAAGGTAATTGAGAGATTATCTAGTTTAAAAGCTTTTCATTTTACAAAGGAGAAAAATGGAATTTCAGAAAGGTAGATTAGTAATCATCACACGGGTAAAAAGTTGGCCCAGCTAGAATATAAACTCTGAATCCTGTTTTCTAAAACTAGACCTCTATCCATAACACTGTGATGTAACCTCATTTTACAGAAAATGGAACAGCTAAAGATACTAATGATGTGGGAGGGAAAGTAATTCCAAATCCCCCCTCCCAAATAGTTGAATCCATCCACAGCTTTACCAATAATGCATAAGTGTTCCAATTTTCCCAATTCTCCAACAGTTATAATTTTCCTTTTCTCTCATCTTAGCCAATCTGATAGGAATAAAGTGATATCTCAGTTATTTTAATTTGTATTTTCTAATCAATAGTGATGTAAAGCATTTTACATGATTATAAGTAGCTTTAATATCTTCATCTGAAAATATTCATTTACTTTGATGATTTGTCATTTGGGAAATGACTTGCAATCTTATAAGTTTGATTCAATTCTCTGTATATTTTAGAAATGAGACCTTTATCAGAAATACTGGCTGTAAAAATTGCTTGCCAGTTTTCTGATTTTTTTCTAATATTGGTTGCAATAATTTTGTTTGTACAAACCCTTTTTAATTTGATATGATCAAAATTAGTCATTTTGCATTTCATAATGTTCTCTATCTCTTTTTGGTCATAAATCATTCCCTTATTCCATAGATCTGACAGGAAAATTAGTCTTTGCTCTTCTAATTTGTTTATGATATCATCCTTTATGTTTCAATTATAAACTCATTTTTACTTTACCATGATATACTATGAAATGTTGGTCTATGCCCAGTTTCTGCCATACCTTCCAGTTTTGCTTGCAATTTTTGTTAAATAATGAGTTCTTAACCCAGAAGCTGGTGTCTTTGGGTGTATCAAATAGTAGATGACTATAGTAATCTTTTTCTTTGCCAGTAACAAATAGTTTTGAAGATTGCTACTTTGTAATATAATCTTAGATCTCATATGGCTAAAACATCTTGCTTTGTATTTTATTCATTAATTCCTTTGATATTTTTGACCTTTTGTTTTTCCAGATGAATTTTGTAATTATTTTTCTAGCTCTGTAAGATAATTTTTGGTATTTTGATTAGTATGACACTGAATAAGTAAATTAAATTTAATAAAATAATAATTTTTATGAGATTAGCTTGCCCTGCTTATGAGCAATTTATATTTTTTTCAAATTTTTTAGGTCTGACTTTATTTGTGCAAAAAGTGTTTTATAATTTGTGTTCATATGATTCCTGGATTTGTCTTGGCAAATTCTTAAATATTAATTTAATCCAGGATTATGGATTTCCTGGATCCATAATCCAGGTCAATTGTTTTTCCAGTGAAAGATTTTACATTTTCTTTTATTTTTTTCATTATTTTAATTTTGTTAGAATTATTCTTGATGTCTTACATTTTCATCAGTGTCCATTTATTTAATTCTAATTTTTTAGGAATTATTTTCTTCAGTAAGCTTTTGTACCTTCTTTTCCATTTCAATAATTCTTTTTAAAAAGTTATTTTCTCCAATGATTTTTCTAATTGTCCAATTGTATTTTTAAAGGAATTTTTTCTTCAATTTTTGTGCTTCCTTTTCGAAGTTCCTAATTTGTTTGTATACTCTCACTTCTTTCTCCATTTTTCTACCTTTCTTATTTGATTTTTAAAATCCTTTTTGAGCTATTCCAGGAAGTCTTTAATATCCCCTTTTGAGGCTTTACATGTAGGCATTTTGACATTATTGTCCTCTTCTGAGTTTGTGTTTGGATCTTCCCTGTTGCCATAGTAGCTTTCTATGCTCAGGGGTGTTTCCACTTTATTTTTTGTTTTGTTTTGTTTTGTTTTTTGCTCATTTTTAGCCTATTTTATGACTTTTAAATCTGAGCTTTTTTCTTATGACAGATGTGGCACTATCCCAAGCTTCCTGGCTAAGGACTGGTCACTGACTTTCTGTGCCAAGGCCTAGGGTATTGGCAGCTTGCTCACTACACTGTGGTGATTGCATGAATATATAAAATTAATGCAAAGTAATTTTTGGAGGAAAAACACTAGAAACTGGGAGGATCAGAAAAGGTTTCATAATTTATAAACTATATATATATAAACTTGATATATTTATAAACTAAGCTTCAAAGAAGACAATCAATTTTAAAAAGCAAGGGTGAGGTATGAATGCATTCTAATATGGAGGACAGATAGCACTTGCAAAAGTCCAGAGTCAGGAGATAGAATATAATTTGTGAGCAAGTCAAGAAGGAAAATTTGTCATAAGTAAAGACTGCATGAAGGGGAATAATATGTGGTAGCTTGGAAAGGTAGGTTGGAGCCATTTTTGAATGTCAAATGAGGCTAAGGGCCAGGCTAAAGGCTAATTGACTTTTCAACTAAAGCAGTTTCTAAAGACAATATCCTAAGATAGAGAGGGACTATAATCTATGCTAAGGGAAAGAGCCCCACATAGGTTCTCTTTAAAATAGAGAAGAAAGGATGATATTTCCATTTGATGTGTCATCATGATAGACTAGAGTGACTCCTAGACCATGAAGATGCTCAGGACAGAGGTCAGACATTATCTAAACTTTATGTATCTTCCAGCACCTGGGACAGCACTGCAAACAGTATTTAATAGATGTTTACTGAATGGTTACTGAAGTATGTCTGTATTGCAGCATTATCAATTGTTTATCTTCTGTTTTGTCAGGGAGAGCGAGGCCTAGATGGATTCCCTGGAAAGCCTGGAGAAGAAGGGAAGCAGGTATATAAACTCTAAACTAAATCTTCCACTTCTAATGATGGTTGAATTGTTGGGAAGGAAGAGGTTTGTTTCTGGCAAGAGAGACTATAGGAATAGGACACATCATGATCTGTTCTCTCAGCTGAAAGTCCCTTTTATTCTAGAAATGGTGACCACCCCATTGCTACTTAACTTTTTGGACTATTTTCTTACTTATATGGGTCTGCTATTCCTTTTCCAGGTGAAAAGTCTCTGATTTCTTTTACTCTTTCACTCTAAGACTTGTTTAAAGTAAAGTTGCAAAACAAATTAACCTAAAAGCTTTATAAAAGATATTAAATTTCAAGTAGTGGTGGGTTTGATAAATTATATGGCTCCTTTGAATTTTGCATCCTTAATACAAAGGAAAAAATACAGGAGGAATTTCAAGAAAAGGAATATCCAAAAGATAAACTATTTAGTTCAAAGGTACCTTAAATACCATTCCCAGTACAATTTAGAAGTATCAATTATATTGCCTATAAATGGGGGCATACCTGGTAAATATCTATCAATATTGATATTTATAACTACATTATTAAACATCCTATCCAAATAACATGATTTCATGATTTGCATGAATGACTTGAGAGAGGAAGAAGAAAGAAGAAAAAAAAATCAACTCAGATTGGGAATCTTAAAAATCAAGATGGAGATTAGAGAATAGACATTCTAATAGTGATTAGTGAGCAGCCCTATTGATATACACTAATCAAAACCTTCATTATCTCAGTACAAAGGGAAGTATAGTCTCTGAATGATGCCAGCAATGCTCCCAAATTCTGTATGTCATACTGGGTTATTTCTCATCCTAGCAATCTGATCACAAATTCACCGGGTTATTGGAGCTATTTGTCTTCATGCAATAGTTGCTGGTCATTAGGTCTGAAGTCCCTTCATGCTATAATAAAATCTTCCCCACAATCTTAATCTTCCTTATAATAACAATTAAATGCTTTCGTTCTTATAGGGCAGTCCTGGCACTCCAGGTGTGACTGGTCTCCGAGGAGAAAAGGTAAGCAGAACCAACTCATATAAAACGTTGTTTGTGTGAGAGGTTTAATTAATTCTTTATATTAAATTAAAAGTAGTTAGCAGAAGTATAATCTCATGAGGAATAAAATACTGGACTTTGGGAGAAGTAATGTAGTCCACATTTATTCAACCAATAAATTTGAAGTCTGGAATTCAAACTTAAGTATGTGGACCTTAGTCCAGTGTTCCTCCTGCCACATGATGCTGACTCACAGACATTTGGCCAAATATATGTATATTTTTAAATGTGGGACTTTGAACTACAATTTTTGAATCTGGAAGAATTTCGGATATGTTAAAATCAGTGAAACCAGTTTCAATTCATTAGCATTCATAAAATGAAGAATGAAAAGATGCTTTAGAAATGATCTAGTCCAAACCCCTCATTTTACAAATGGGAAAATTGGGGTTCAAAAAGCTAAATGACTCACCTGAGCTCACACTAGCAGTAAAGGCTGAACAGAGGTTTGAATCCATGCCCTCTGATTCTACACAAATTGTTCATTCTACCTTACCACGTAGATGATTATTAAATGCATGCTGTTATAAAAAACAAAACAAAAAAAAAACTGGAAAAAGTCCTTATCACACATCTCTATGATATAGAAATATTTATAGCAGGATCTTCTCACTACAATTTTATGAAGAAGGAAGTAAAATGTCATTCTTAACAATTGATTTCACATAAAAATTTATGGCAGATCATGTCATTCTCAGTATACATAGTTACTTCTCAGATCTGTGGTTTTACTAGATGTTGATATATTTTCCACTAATGGTTATCACATAAATGTAAAGCTCTTCATAAATTCTAAAGCACTAGAAATTTTATTGTTATTATTACGATTATTATTTGGGCAAACTAGGTGGTACGCTAGGCAATCTAGAGCACTGGTCTTGGAATCAGGAAGACTCATCTTCAGGAGTTCAAATCTTGCCTCAGACAATAGATGTGCAAATCACTTAGCCTTCTTTGCCTCAGTTTCTTCATCTACAAAACGAACTGGAAAAAGAAATGCCAAATCACTCCTGTATCTTTGCCAAGAAAACCCAAATGGCGTTATGAAAAATCACCCGTGACTGAAAAAACTCAACAACAGTAAAAGCAATTATCATTACTAACTTATTAGATTGTAATCTCCTTGAGGGCAAGGACTGTCTCTTGCCCTTTTTTAAAACCCCCATTGTAGCACAGTTCTTGGTACATAGTAGTCATTTAATAAATATTGATTGACTAATTGATTATTTTTCTTTATTCTTCCCCCCATGCTGTGTGTGTGAATTGCTTCTTAGGAAAAGTTTTTTGTTCTGATAGACTGATCTTCAGATGGCAGCCCCATAGATCCTTGGGGGCCTATACTTGAACCTTGTCACTACAATAACAGAGTCTTTGCAAAGCTAGGGTCATCTCTGTGCCACAAGTTGGCCTATGATAAAGAGTTTAGTAGAGGTGCTATCAGTATATTCTCAGAAAAACCCATTGGTGTAAGAATAGGAACTGGAAATGTTTCCATTCCCTCCAACCTCCCTCCTGTCTCTCTCTACCTCTGTTTAATTATCCACTGCTCTTACAAGGTATTTTTAGGGATGTGTCTTACATTGTTATTTTTAAAATAGCTATTAAACCTAGAGACTCATGATACCTCTTCAGGCTGGTGTCAGGTTTTTAATATACTCCAAGCAGTTACTTGACAGGGAATGCAAAACCCTAAAAGAAGCTATTTCACTTCAAGTCACTAAGTAGAGAGGGGATGATACTTGAAGGTTGAAAACCAAAGAGCAATTACCTTACTTTCTGTTACACTCCACATTCCTGTTGTTTTACAAATTGACTTCCAAGTGCCCTGCCATTTTGAACATTTCAGTTCTTTCTCTCACTTGAGGAAACAGATGAGGCATTATTGCTTATCATAAAACAGATGCTGAAAAAATGCCTTCAAATGCCATTCTGGAAATTTTGCTGGGGAAATAAACATACTAGAAGCTTTCAGGTATTAAGGTTCACTGTCATTAACTCTTTGATAGATTATGAAATATGATTTTGAGAAGGGACTTTATCCTATCTAATGCAACACACAATCTTTAGTAAGTCACAGAATTTTAGACTCAGAAGACAGAATGAGGTTTTAAAAAGGAAAATGATTTAATAAAGGTCACACAATTAGAGGCATAGTAGAACCCAGAAAATCAGGTCATTTATCAACCTATATCATGCATAACATTAAGATGCCCCAAATTATGAGAGGCAGCATGATAAATAAAGAGGTTAATTTATAAGCAGAAGCCTTGAGATCAAATCCATGCTCTGCCACTTGGTTGACCTTGAATGATTAATCAACAAGCATGTATTAAATATTTTCTAAGTGTCAGGTATTAAGATAAACAATGAAGTAACAAAAAAACAAATAATTATCTGAGTTCTCAAAGAGTTTATATACTAAAGTCATATCACTTAACCTGTAAAGGGCCCATTTTCCTTATCTTTGAACCCAGTGACTTAGACTAGATGACCACTAGAGTTCCTTCTAGCTTTAAATACAAAGACTTAATTTTGACTTTTACTCCCTCTATGATCTTGGACTTTGGTCTCAATTTCTTTGATTTGGAAGAACAGCCTCTCAATCTATGATTGACGCATATTTTTAGCCTGAGTTAACCATTACATATGAGTACATACCCTAAGAAATTAGTTTTGAATAAGTGAAACATTAAATTGACTTTTTTGCTAAAGTATTCTCTGTCCTCTGAATTCTTTTTGACTGACCAGGACAGATTGATCTATATTTTCCAGTGTTAAAAAGAAAGGTCTAACATGCCTAAAGGCCTAGTGAGGGGTTAGATGTTTGATCTGCCATCCTCGGGATAAGCATAGAATTGGGGAATCTTAGAGTTATCATCTTTACATATTGGAAGGAGATATTAGGGATCCATTCCAACCCCTATTACCTGTAGGGATATCCTCTAACACTAACGGGTGGAATAGATTTATAGTCAGTAGACTTGATTTGTTCCATTTTTTTTTTTTTTAAACTAATTTGTGAGCCTGAACAAAGAATCTGTATGGCACAGTGGCAAGACTTTTTTCTCCTCCATGACTTAAATTTTTTTTTTTTTTTTTTACTTTTCCAAATGCATGTAAAGATAGTTTTCAGCACTGTGTTCCAATTTTTCTCCCTCCATTCCTCCCTCCTTTATCTCTTCCTTTCCCAAGACAGCAAGCAATATAAGTCAAATATGTGCAATTCTTTTAGATATATTTCCATTTTTGTCATGTCATACAAGAAAAAATAGACAAAAAGGGAAAAAAAAACAAGAGAAAGAAAAAAAATAAACAAACAAAAGGTGAAAATACTATTTTTAAATTCCCATTCATTCTCCATAGTTCTCTCTCTGGATGGAAATGGAACTTCTCATCATAAGTCTTTTAGAATGGCCTAAAAAGTGCTCAAGGGTTTTAAAAGATAGAAAAAGAGGGCTATGTTCTGAGCTTTTAAGTATACAGTTTTGTTGAAGAGGCAAAGCATATACATGTAATAGAGATATTAAAATGACTTTCAAATGATTTGTTCCCTTATTTAGGGTGAAGTTGGACCACCTGGACCACCTGGTATACCAGGTTCTGTGGTGAGTATTTCTGTCTTTGGGCTAGGTAGTGAAGTGCATGTGCTTCCACTAGATATCAGCAATTTGTCTGTACTTTCTATTCTTGAATTGCCTGGGATACAGAGAGTTAAGTCACTTACTCATAGTCACATAGCTAGTTGGCATCAGAGGTAGGATTTCAACCCAGTTATTTCTGACTTCAGGGCTAATGTTATGTCAACTGCACCTACTGTCTCTTGTGATAGGCCATAGACTCATAGTCTCTTAAAAATCCTTTAACTTTATCTAGATCAAAAACAGTCCATCCAGGAATTCCTGACATGTTGGTTATCCAACTTGGCATCAATATTTTCAGTAATGAGAGGCTTAAATGATGTTACAGAGGCTTCCCATTCCATTACTTAACAAATTTGTTAGACAGTTTTTCCTTATATTGAACCCTCATCTGCCTCTTTTTACTACCATCCATTTGTTGGACTACATTTCTACAACTCCAGAAGGGAAAGAAAGAGAAGAAAAAAAAGAATGGAGGAGTTAATATCAGAGACAATATTAAACAAGAAGTCAATAAACATTTATTAGAGGCCTATAATTTGTCAGGCACTGTGCATTAGTAGAGGACTGTCCTGAAAAAATCAAAAGGAAAGTCATCAGGAACAAAGACATAATGGGTTAACTTTAAGTAGGAGGAAGGCAAAGAGAATGAGGAAGGAATGCAGCATATTTAGGGACATTTTGAAATATATAGTGAAATCGAAGAAACTCAAGACAGAGCTTCATAAAATAGAGGAAGCAATATTATTTGCTAATAAAATTAATGGGGTGGAGTTAGGAATTGAATATTTAAATAATTATATGGAGAATTTGATAGATAATTTTAAAATATGGCCCAAAGATTTACCTTGGCAGCAATAAAGTTCTGCCTAAGGTCAGATAGTTGCAGCGAACTGAATCAATATGATTTCTGAATTTCTTTCAATAACTCTTGGCAACTTTGTTAGAGGGTGAGGATAATAGACAATGGGGGATTACATCTAGGTTAGGTACTCAGAGAGCAGGAACCTTGGAAGGTCAAGGAGCCAGAGATTCAGGGTAAAGGAGAGATACCATGGAAATGATTGTGTGCAGAAGGAAGATGGCTAAGTTTAGGAAGGGAAGTCATAAGTGGGATAAGAAACCAGAAGGGTAGCACTAAAGCGATCAAGGCAGTTGTTCATTTTGATCTGAGAACCTTTTGGCCTGGATTATATATGATCATAAAACTGAACCATAGAAAAGTGGAAAAAATCCAGGGAAACCTCATTATTAAAGGTTGTAATAAAAGTCTGAGATAAGTGGGGGGAGAGAGACAGACAGACAGACAGACAGACACGATGGATATGGAGCAGAGAAGTGACTGGGGGGACTGAACCAAGTAGATTTTAATTCTGGTGGATCCTGGGCACGTTTAGCATTTCTAAAACTATAGTAACTCTCTGCCTCAACTGATGTCTGATTTTTATCTTTCAGGTGCACAAGGAGGGCCTAAAAGGAGAACAAGTAAGGGAAATTGTTATCTACCCCTTGTACCTTTTCCCTGAAAATGTAAAAGATCTGATTGCATGGTTTACTTAACACCTTGAGCTGGAATATTGGTTTGCAAAGATATACAAACCCAGGATTAAGGTGGAATATGCCCTTGGTGAGGGAATGGGTTATCTTCATATAATGGTGGAAATTCTAGTCCCAGAAAACAGCATCAGTAAAGAGACTGACTATGTTCTAAGTGATCTTGTCATTGGTTGAAAGGAATGTTTGCTGACGGGTCGAGTATAAGCAAAAGTCTACACAAATACATTTTGGGCACAAAGAAACCAAGAAAACAAATCATAAATGGAATCTGTAAACTCTGTTGGGTCTTACTAAGATTGTTTTTAGCTTCATTTTAGTACTGACCTTGCCCATGTGGAAGACTTAGATCTTGAAAGCTCTCTTTCTCCTCTATGTTTTTAATCCTATTGTTTATAATGCGGTACATTAAATAATTTTAAGGTCTTTATTTGATCAGGACATACTGATTGGTTCTAGAAAAGATGAAAAGTTTAGATTTGACTCTTGCTCTCAGGGAGCTAGCAATCTGGTTTACAGACAGGATAACCATATCTGTTGGTAATCTCATGTTTTCCTTCTTTAAGCCTCTGTACCAGTGACCTCTGTTTATGAAATCCTAACATCTCTGCATTATACACTAGGATGGGGTTGGTAATTGAGGAATGCCAGAATCTACTTTTTATTTTTATTTAATTAAATTTTTTTATTTTATTTAATTTATTATTGTTTTCACAGGGAGCTCCAGGACCACGTGGTCATCAGGGCTTACCTGGTCCTCCAGGAGCAACAGTAAGTCATTCAATTTACTCTCATTCTGATCCAAACAAACTTTAGCTTGTATATGTATATTTCTAAATATATTTTTATTTTTTAACCAATTTATACTCAGAGAATGTTTAGACTCATCAATCAATATATCGTCAATAAATCAGGAAACATTTCCTAAGTTCTTACCATGTGCTAGCTATTGTGCTAAATAGTTAAGATGTGAACACGATGGCATAGCAGTTTCTGGCCTCAGAGTGTTTGTATTTTAATCTATCATGCCATTCCACTTATTAAAGACAGTGTCTTGTAGTGTAAAAAAATGGATTTAAAATTAGAAAATTTGGGATTAAATTATTTCATCTCTATTTACTAGGTATATGATGTTATATAAGCCACTTGTTTTTATCTGTAAGTTCCTTTAGGTCTGGAATAGCTTGAACCCCTAGAGGTGTCAAGAAGCTCTTTATCTATTTATCTTTGTAGAATCTCTTTACTTAGAGGACATCAAAGGTGGAAAGGGTTTCACAGCCATTCCTGTTCCTTTGAATAGTACTTCACCACACCACCACCACCACTAGGCTTTGATCCTAACAAAAATAGGAAGTAGACAATGAGTTGTGATTCCCATTTTATAAATGAAGATGCTGAAAGCTGAAGGCATAAGAGTTTTGTCCCATATTACCTACCAATCATAGTCATACCCAGGCTTAGATTGAGTCAGCATCTCTTGACTTATTCAGGGTTCTTTTCATCACATCAAGACAGCTATAGGAAGACAAAGAAAAAGAAGATAAGATTCTTAATGGGCATCACTAAATAATGATACAAAGTTAGGTAGGGTATTTTTGATTTTTGTTTAGGCTATTTTCTTATTACTTTAACCCAGAATTAGTGTGACATCATTGGTAAATTATCTCCCAGACATTTGAGTCACTCAAGGACAAAACCATTTTCTCACTTGTCCACAGACATTTTGGGAAGCACTTTTGGGTCGCTTTTATCTTACTGAGTGATCAGGTGACTCTACAGACATATTTTTAGATTTTTTTTCTTCAGGGAGGCTAAGTGCAGGTCAGTAAATCACTTCAGAGTTGTACAGCCTGGGATAAGAAATGGTGAATGAATTAAATTGCTAAATAGTGTCCTGGGTGCTTTTGATCTAATCAGGCTTCTGGATGACCTTCCCTCCCTTATTCTCAGATAAGTTTTAAGGCAGAAGGAATTCCCAATAAGATCAGCTAGATAAGGTCTTAAACAAGGAGGTAAAAAAAATTAATTAGTGATTTCTGGTTATATTTTTTAAAGAGTTACCAATCATTCATTTATAAAAGACTCTATCCATGAGGAAAAATGTCAGTGTGACTCAGGGAATCATAGACTTTAATAATAGCTAATAGTAATAGCTACCATTTACACAGTAGATGGCATTATTATGTTACATTACTTTACAAATGGTGAAACTGAGGCAAATGAAGGTTAAATGACTTAGAAGATACAACTATGAAATGTCTGTGACGATATTTAAAATCATTGATTTATATAGTGAGTCACTTTACTGACCTTAAAAATATTTCAACCCCTTCCATTTTTATATGAGGAAACAGGTCCTAGAAAAGTAGCAATCTTTTTTTAAATGAATCTAAAACTATGGTTTCTAATAAATAGTTCAGTAGGTTGTTAGTGTCTGTTTGATCTTTGGCAATTTCTTTGCCTAATCTAGGGCTAGAAGGAAATTTAGAGACCATCTTACCCAACCTGCTTATTTGACAGATAAGGAAACTGATGCCCAGGAATATAGAGTTGCCCAAGATAATAAATACACATAGTAAATGACTTCAGGTTTTCTGACTTCTTTCTACTATACTGTACTGCTTAGGGTCCTTTTTTGGATCTGTTTCCTAATGTTTATGTATAGTCTGAGCAAAGAGGGAGGAGCAGAAAGAGGTGTCAGTACTTCCTCTTTTCCCTACAGATCCCTCTACCTAGAATAATCCCCCACTTCTTGCTTGCCTGGCCTTCAAAGCTTATCTCAAGTGCTATTTACATGAGGAAACCCAAGAGGTGCTTTCTCTTAATGATGATTTTTGCTTCATCAAATTTTATTATATTCATATTTCCATCAAGCTCTTGTAAGTTCCTACTTTAAATAATATTTAATTTTTACAATGTCAAAAATTTTTGAAAAGTTGTGTGAACTTTCTGATGGCATTGGCTGTCACTTATTTATGTTTCAATTTCCCAAAGAGCCTGGCAATGGAAGAACCACACTAAATGCTAATGAATTACTTTTTTTGAATAGATGAGTGAATGGAGCAAAGGGATCCTTTAATGTGACAATATGATCATAGGATTGGAGCTGAAAAGACTCTTTAAGATCCTATAGTCAAACCTAATCATTTTCCAGATGAGGAAACTGAAATTCAACAAAGTTAATTGACTTGCCTAAAGTCACATATAGACAGATAGTGGCAGATCTTTTATTTGAACCCAAATTCAATTGACTGAAAATCAAACAGGTTTCCAATATTTAAAATAGGGGTATTGTTTGTTAATTTGGGAATTTACATCCCTTCCTGTGACATTTGATAACGTTTTGTTGTTAGAATAGATAATCTGATCAACTGGTTCACTAGGATTATAAATACTCATTCTAAGAATAAATTTAAAACTGAAAAAAAACAAAACAAAACAAAACACATTAAGCATTTACTATGTGCCAGATGCTCTATCCATCAGTGGGAATTCAAAAACAAACAATCAAAATAGCCTCTGGTCTCAAGGAGCTCACATTCTAATAGCAGGAAACTATACAAGAAAGGGAACTAGAAAGGAAAAGTGGAATAGATTGCAGTGGGAGCATATTAGTATAATTTGGGAAATGAACTGCAGGCTAGAGATTTAATCAATGAAAGGAAAAGGTGACCTATCAGAACTCAGAGCATCAGGGTTAGGAATCCTTCTTCCTATGGGAAGAAGGAAAGGCCAGAACAGATGGCTTGAGTTGGAGATAGTTGGGTAATGGGAAAGGGGTTAGGAAAGATAAAAAAGCATACTGAACAGATAAGGCCCCAAACTCATAATCTGAGAAACCCAGACCAATGTTTTGACTTAAATATGGCTGAAATTGAAAATGTTCATTTATTTTTCTAGAATGTCTAATTGTTTAGTAGTTATAATAAAAGCCAGAAAAATAAATTCCATCTTTGGAATTGTGGGGTGGAGGGCATTGTTACATTTCAAGTCATGTCTTCTATCAGTTTCCTAAATATTACCATCTATCTAGCTTCTCACTTCTCCTGTCCACATCCTAAAGTAAAAAGGGAAAAACAGGAATGATCACAGAAGATATAAATGGGTGAAAGAAGAAATGAACAAATATTAAACAGCTATTCTGTTCTGAATGCTGGGGATTCAAATACAAAAGGAGATTGCATTTTATTAATGGTAGACAAATATATATCATATATTTGTATATATATGTATGTATATGAAGGTTTGTAAAGAACTGATGATCAAGGAATGATATTTTGACGTGGGGAGTTGAAGGGAGGCTATTCCATCTTCGTAAATGGACAAACAACAAAAACAGGTCAATAAAATATTATTTTCTTTTTGAGAAATTGTAATATTCTCTCTAAGATGCAATGTTCTCTGTTGAGGTTTTCTTGGAGCCTCTGGAGGCAGCCTTTGTTTCAGTTCAGTAATCACCACACAAGTAGCCAGGGGTTAAAGTTCGAATCCTTTATTGTCTCCTTCAAAGTCCTATCTCCTTCACTTGAGGCTTGGCTAGTTTTCCTAGAGCCCTATCTCTGTCCTTGGTTCCGAGAGCTTGAGCTCCTGCCTCCTTCTCTGCCCTCTGAATCTCTCTGAATCCAAAGCTTTGGCCTTCAGCCTCCAGCCACCACAAATGTGGACGATGGAATGAATCTTGTCTCAGCCTTCTAGCTTCTAGTGCACTTGTCCTTTCTGGCCCTGAGAGCTTCTAGACTATATGCCCCACACTGAGTACACACCAATCATTACATCACATTATTTGTTGTAGGATTAAATCAATGCTAAACTAGATTTAATCATTGTTTCTTCAGTTCCACTCAGTACCTTGTTCCAAGTTCTGACCCACAACATCTCCTTGTAGGAGTAAATTAATCCTACTGAACCATGCTATTGTCTCTATCAATTCCACTGACTTAGTATCTTGTAAGAATCTTTTATTTCAAGTTCAGAATTCTGGCCCATAACAGGAAATAATAATAATATTGATGGAATTTCTATTCTTAGAAGTGGAGATATATAGTACAGTATATAATGGGAGGATGCACACATAATCAGATGTCTGAGAGAGTTAGCTGAATGGCATGTGAAACATGGTTTGGAACAGAGTTATTTAAGTGTTTGCCATCTTCTCATTCAAGAATAGATTTAGAGTCTGTTACCATAGAATGGTCATTTTATCTTCTTAGGTTCTTTGTTTAAGTAAATATCAATATAGATATAATAGATGCAATCATTTATACCTATCTATAGTTGTGGTTTCTGCCTTTGGATTAAAAACAAACAAACAAAAAGCATCCCTGAGAATGCTTGAAAATTCATGTTTGAAAACTAGGTATCCCTCCCACTCACAAAGGAGACAAAAAGTAAATAGCCCTTATGACATCTTACTCTACCATCATACCACTATTGTGATAATTACTGTTTTCTTCTTTCTTTTCCTAAACACCATGGCTAAGTGGCACATGGCTATGAAGATAAGTTTCAAATACAACAGATATTGATTGAAAAGAGCTTTAGTATAAGCGAAAATCACGGAGCCTCATAGTTAGAAAGGACCTCAGAGGTAAATATTGCATTATGGAAAGAATACAGGACTTTGGATTAGGAAATATTTGATTCAATTTTGACACCATACATCTTACTTGCTTGATGGGGAAAAAAGTTTCAACTCAACTGTTTGAAAACTATTGTTATTTTAAGTGGTTTTTAATTTTTTTTCCTGGAGATTTTTTGGGATGGGGCACAAAGACTTCTCTAAACACAATGAACAGAATCCTCCCCATCTGCTCTCTGAAAATGTCCATCTTTCAGTATTGTCCACCACATGATTATGTGATGTTATCTCTGTATGACTCAAGGAAAATTATGTAACTCTTCTAAAGTCCAATTTTCTGGCTTATAACATAATAATAAAACCCATAGCATCTATCTCATAGGGTAGGTGGGAGGCAAAAATGAAATAATGAATGTAATGTGCCTTAACAATTTTAGAGTGATATAAAAATATAAATTGTAATTATTTAGCTGGACATATTCTTCTGTAGGAATTCCTTTTTATTTTGTGGCTCATAAGTGGTTATCCAACATTTTGAAGGTTTCCAGGAACAGCAAACTAACCAACTTAGGAAATCACTCATTCTAATACTCAAAGATCTATGATTACAATAGTCTACTATTTGAAAACCTTTATGGGCTAGTTCCCACTAAATTTGTCCATACTATTTCATATTATTCCTTTTTCATGCACCTAATGTTTCAGCCAATCTGACCTTCTGGGTGTTCTCTGAACTTAATATTGTATCATCTTTCATCTCTGTTCTGGAATATACTCTCTATTCAACTTTACCTCTCTGAATACCTTCCTCCATTCAACTTCAGGTGTCACTTCCTATATGAAGCTTTTCTCAATTTTTGCAGTTGTCTGTGTTCTCTCCTTATCCGATTATTCTGTATTCCTTCATAAATTTGTGCTATCTTTCCTCCCAGCCACATGCTTAACAAAAACTCAGAGATAAGGAAATTTTTTGTTTTATCTTTATATCCTCAATGTCTACAATTATTAAATAGCCAAATTTAATAAATGTTTGTTGAATTAAACAACTCTTCCTGTTAGAAAGATTGCCTTGGGGCAACTAGGTGGCCCAGTGGATAGAGCAACAGCCCTGAATTCAGGAGAGGACCCGAGTTCAAATGTGTTTTCAGACACTTAACACTTCCTAGCTGTGTGACCCTGGGCAAGTCACTTAAGCCCAGCCTCAAAAAAAAAAAAAAAATGCCTCGCCCCCTTATATTGAACAGACATTTATTTTATCTTTGCAATTGTTACTTTTTGTTCCCAGTCCTGGCCCCTAGCCCTAAGCAGATAAATTCCTTTTCCCATGTTCATTATTCAAATCCTTGAAAGGCAGTCATGTTCCCCTTTCATCATGATTTCTTTTGGTATACAGCTTCAATTTCTTTATCTAATCATTCTTTGTTCCTAGACTTCTTTCCACTTATTATTCAGTGTAATTCATAAAATGAATCCATGATTGAACACAGTCCCTTAGAGATGGTCTAAAGTGCTTATAGTGACTCTATTTTTCCTTCTTGAGATGGATATTCTGTCACTTTTCATATAACTTCATATTTATCTTTGATTCCATTAAGACATTTTGATCATTTTTACATGAACAATTTTCACTCTGGGGATCTTGGATCCTGTAGTTGATTATTTGAACCCAAAAGTAGAACTTAACATTTTAACATTAAATTTCATTTTGTTAATGCCTTGTTATTCAATTTTCTCTTTTATAATAGTATGGTATTTATTCCTCCACTCAGGACTGAAATATGGAACAATAATCAAAAAAGCATACATATTGATAATATATTTATCTACATATATCTCTATATAGATAAATAGATTGCATCATGTATATGTGTACACACACACACACACACACACACACTTGTTTATTTATTTTTCTATCATTATTTCTTATTTTGTTTCCCAAAGGATCTAATAGGACCTGAAGACAAAAGAACATATATATAGTGAAAATATATATGTGTATATATCTCTGAATAAATATAAATGTATGTATGTATGTATATATAAGCATTTATTTTTCTATTTTTTCCTATTTTGTTTCCTAAAGGGTCCAATAGGTCCTGAAGGCAAAGAGGGACTTCCTGGTTTGCAAGGACAACGGGTAAGTTGAATATCTACTTTTAATTGCGCCTCCCTCCCTCTACTCCAATATGGTCCATATTATGGGTCTATTTTATGAAGATTCCTTTAAGAGAATGTGTTGATATTAATGCAGAATTGGAAATCATTGAATAAAAGCCCGCATGCTCTCTTGATCTCAAGAATCTTTATGCCTTTTTTTTTTTTTCTTTTCCTATTTTCATTAAGGAGTTTAAAATGTTGCCTAAGGAAAATATGATGAATCAGAAGTGTCATGATATAATGTGGTAATGTTATAGAATTCAGTCCCATCATTTTGTTGTTGCTAGTCTTCATACACTAGGGATTTACTCTGCTATTTATAAACTGTGCAACCTTCAGCAAATTAAGTCTTACCATTCATTTGACACTTAGCATGCATTGCTTTCTATTTTATCTTTTTTTTATATATATACAAACTTATATAATTATAGCATTTTCAAGATACAGGATACCTTAGAGATAATCATTTTATGGATCAGGGCATAAAAACTCAGAGTGAATAAGGGGCTTATCCAGAGACCCACAAGTTACTTGAGACCAAGGTCACTTAACTCCTAACCCAGAACTTGCCTTTCTACTTTGTTTATTTAAATAACTTCTGATACTTGATGAAAGTATCTCTGCTTGATGAAAAAAAAAAAAAAGTTCAAACTTAATAATTTCCATTTAATAGAAGTCTACCATAATTTGCTTATTTGTATCTATAGTAGTAGTTAGATATTACTTTACCAAAAGTACAGGGCTGAGGCAAAGGCCCTGAGAAGGCCCTGGCTGTCATCAATGTGTCAATTAATTTCCCTCTGCCTCAGTTTTTCTTTTGAGCCAATCAAATCAATGAAACCTCTTTTAAAACAGAATGTTTGCTGAAACATTTGTATCAAGAATTTTAAGTATTTATTTTCCACCCAAACCAAAAGTCTCTTTTTTTTCTTCAGCTCCTAAAATAAACTATTTTATCTGGGTTAGAATGAATTACATTTTACTTTGACCCATTAGTAAATTAGGTAAGTTGATATTGTCCTAGAGAAAAAATGACCTTGGTACCATATCAGTTGAAACAATCATTATGATTTCTTAAGGGTGTGCAAATAAGCAATTCAAATAAAAATAGGTAAAACAAATAGTATGAATTGATAATGTACTGATAAAGGAAATTTTCATTATTGCACTTGGGAGCTCTACATGAAGAAATTGTATTAGTTTCTGTAAAGCATTGACCAAATACCATTATCACCATCATTGTAACTAGCAGCAGGGCATTTGAAAAGCTGTCAGTTACAAACCATGAAGTGTGTGTGTTATTAGGAGTGCTGGTCTACCTATGTTCAGAGAAGATCGTTGTTATAGTTGACATAGTTTGATGAGGATTTTGGTTATAAGCACATCTGAAAATGACAGGTTCATAGATTCTAGGTTAAGATTCCCCAATCTAGTCTAAATCTTATTTTAAATGGACACATCTTCTTCAGCACCCTCAGCTGGTGGCTATCTAGCCTTAGCCAGACAATCACCAGTGATAACTCTTCACAGCCCGTTCCACTGTTGACAGTTTTACTTGCTATTTCTGTTCTTTGTGCTAAAAATTCTTTCCCATGTGGGAAAGACAGGTATCATATGCTAATAAGTTTAACTGAAAAAAAAAAAAAAAACTTGGGTTCTCAAGTGGACTGCAAATTCCCTATCAGTCAGCAGTATGATGTGGCAGTTAAGAAAGTAATATAATCCACATTAGTGAGAAGTATAGGAAGAAGATGAGAGTCTCACTATCCTAGTCAGACTACATCTGGACTATTGTATTTAGTTCTGTGTCCTGTAGTTTGGAAAGAAAATTGATTTGGAGAGCATATGATCATAGATTCTTTGATGTAGATTTGGGAGGGACTTTAGAGACCATCTTCCTCATGTTTGATGAAGAAGTGACCTATTCACCACTATACAAGATGTTAGATGAAAAGTGCACAGGAGCACTCGGGTCCTCTGCTGTTGTCTCATCTTTTATTTTGTTTTGCTTTGTTTTGTTTTCCCACTGTGTACTTGTACTCTGGAGTACATTTTTAAAAATTCATTTTTAAAAACAATATTGCTATAACTTCTTAATGATACCTAAATCTTAATAGAACCTACCCTTGAAATAGAAAAGCAGAGGTTAGCAAAACATACTAACCCATTAGTAGTTAGTATATCTATATTTTATATATCTCATTCTGTACCAATAATCTATTTCCAAGGGAATATGTCTATCAAGGGGAATGACATGGATGTCTTCTGCTATCAGTCCATTGTAATGCCTTGGGCAGAATTCTTGCCATGTTGCTTTCCTTTAAAGCATTGTATAAATTGTTCTCTTTATTCTGTTTATTTAATTCAAAACACATTTTAAACACATCAGTTTCATCTCCCTTGTCGTTTTGCTAGGAGATGATTGTAGAGACTTATTCAAACTAATTAGGGATGTTTTGATGCATGTCTCCTACCTAAAAAAAAAAAGAAGATGATTTGGATTTTTCTTCCTTTACCTCCCCGTGGAGGTGAACAGACTGAAAAACATTTTACATGATCCATTCCTTTCTGACTGGGAGAAGAAGGAACTGAGCCTTATTATTTTCCAGAGAATCTGAGGCTACTGTTTTATATTCTGTAGGAGTAGAGAATTGATATATAAGAGGAAGAAACATAAGAGTTTTCACTGATGCCTTAAACTGTGAATACAAGTATGCATCTCCAAGGATAGACTGAGGAGAGATCAAGAAAAATCTGTAATCATGACCTCATTTCGCTCTCTACATCATCTCCCCTGCTGATTCTAATCCATTCCTACAGTAAATACTAATCAATGCTCAAGATGAGCCAAGTGAACTGTTAAAAGAAAGAGATCATTTGTAGGATGTATGATTTGCAAATAGAAGAAGATCCTCAAAATTTTTCTACCTTCTATCCTAGTAGAAGTTCCCTTCAATTCTGAATCTGTAATCCTATGATTATCAAGAAGGGATTTGGACAAGTGACACCTTTGAAAGTCTAAACTGCAATCTTTGTCATATACAATAGGAAGTGTTTTGATTTAGGTATGGAAAACCTGGTTTTGAGTCCCAGCTTTAATATTTATTACTTTTTTTTAAACTTGAACAAATTACTTGTCTTCATAATAGATAGATAAATGAATTGCATTTAAAATATAGGTAGCTTCTAAAGTCTTTTACAGAATTAAATCTATAAACCCAAGATTACTAGCCTGAAATAGGACATTCTGATAATTAAGAATCATTTTAGTTACTTTCTTATTACTTTAAACTAGCAAAATGAGATGAAACCCCTTGCCTGAATATCCTACTTCCTTTCCTCACTTCAAATTTTCCTAAATGGTTTGGCCTAATGGCCTTTTTGCCCTCATCAGTAGCTACCATTTATTTTATTTAAATGTATATACCAGATTCTCCTCCACTCCCAGCATAATTTGGACCCCTTGAGGAAAGGGACTATATATGTGTGTATGTGTGTGTGTATATATATATATAATATATATATATATATGTTTATGTATATATACATGCTCACCTAAATGTGATATGCATGTATTGGAGTATATATATACATGTACATATGATACATAGATATCTATAGTCATATATAAGTATATAGAGAGAAAATTTCACAGATATATAATTGTATGTGCATGTATATATGTGTTTATGTACAATATATCCTCTTTCTTAATGCTCTTTTTTTTTTAACATATATGCACTTGTAATGCAGCCTCTACCTTCAAGGAGCTTAAATTATACTGTAGGAAAAAATGTACATAGAAAAAGGAAATCAAAACTTAGTCCCTGATGAGGGCAAAGAAAATATCAGATCGTTTGCTAGGGATATTTGAAGTAGGAGTAAACACTTTAAGCTGGGGATAAGGGGAGAGCAAAAAGAGTATATAATAGGGGTGCTATTATCCATTTAAGGCTGGAAATAATAGCTTTATAGATTTAAAATTTTAAAGTTCCTCAGAGGGCATTTAGATTCCAATCCAAGCTTTTGTCTATGTATGAGGAAACAATTGAGTCTCAGGAAGGAAAAAGAAAGGTTAATATGCCCATGTTCACACAAATAACAATTATTGAAGCTGGGACTTAAATCTGGTCCTCTTTAAATCCAAACCAAAAACATTTTTCATTGCATATTGCCTCTCCTTAAGCAAGAAATGCTTAATTAAATCATTCCCTCTCCATATTCAGATAACTGCAATTATATATTGCCCTTATATTCATATGTATGCATGCATAGGTCAATGATGATGATGATGATGATAAATAGACAGATAAATTCCCCCCAATCAAAATGTATGATGATAAAGAGTATACTCTGGCCACAGTGATGAATAGAACATCCTGACTGGCTGACTTCAGTTCCACTTTTCTATCTGTATTCTTCCACTGGTCTCTTTCTCATCTTTGAATGGGAGCATCCATGGTGTTAGGAGTCTATGTTGTGATTATTTGAGTTTCTCCCTCTGTGATGATCAGGGTCTCTAAGTGAGGACTTTCTTGGGATTATGAAATGTAGTACCACCCACACTTTCCTATCTTGGTTCTCTAAGAGCAGTGTCTTAGACTCTGAAACTACACTATATTGGGAAGTTGCCTCAAAATAAGCCACAAATATCTTTCTAGAGAAAAGAGAGAGGCTCATTGGGGATGGTCTTGGGATAATTTTTTATGTTCCTTCTTACCACTATCCTACTCTTTGGAGAGTGAGCTGCCTTCCCCCCCCCCCCAATATGCTAGTATTCTTTTTCCTTTGGTAAAGTTCTCTTTATATGAAAAGACAAATTTCCTAGTCTAATCAGTCTGTCTTTATTTTCCCTTCTCCAAGACTCCTTGACTTTGTTCCATTGGGCACCAAGAACCACATATACTGAATAAATGTTGAAATGAATCACACATATAAATAGCACTTTGTAAGTAAAAACAATTTAACCAATTCACATTATATGATAACTGAAGGTTTTAATACTTCATATTGTCTCAGCATTTTAAGGTTTGCAAAGCACTTTTCTCACAACAAAAGTTTATCATTTTCATTTTTAGTACCTAGAAACAGTCTCAAAACCATTTTAAAAATGGTTTTATAACCATTTTCCTGGTTATAAAAAAGTCAGGATTTAACTCAAGTATCTAACTCTAAGCCTAGTAGTCTTTCCATTTTAATGAACTTAATTATATAGTAATAAAACCATAAAATCTCAGAATCTTATCCTATATTATACAAAGTGATTCTAGTATGTGATTATTTTAGAAGATCCTTCTAAAATCTCTGAGAAATGTATTCTTTGCTCCTCAACTCAATTTACATATAAGGAAACAGAATTAATGGTAGAAAAAAAGACTTATCCAAGATTGAAAAATTGAGATGTCTATAACTATGCCCCAGATATAGAGTCTTGGACTCCTAAAATCTTAAAATTGAAAGACAATTTTGAGGTCACAAAAGACAATCCATCCCTGAATAGGAATTGCTTCTACTATATTATGTATAATAGTTATAAAGCCCTATATGGGGGTACCTATTATGAAATTGTGTGTGAAAACCAAATAGCAGCATGTTATTAGTTGGTACTTAAAAATGCCTATTTCTGTAATTCACATAATCTTCTTAGCTTATATTTCTACATTTAGAATTGGACCATTGCAAGCATTAATTTTCATAGTAGTTAATTGGGTGGAAAAAATACAGTTTATAGAAATTTGCCACACAGCTATTATCTGAAATTATAATAGAAAAAAACAGCATTAAACATTATTAATGCAAAAAGGCGTGAATATCAAAAACACTGCTTCCTTTTCATTTAGTTCAACTGTTTCATTTTCCAAAGGAGCCAAGAGTAGCTACCTGACTTAGCCAAGGTAAGGAAAGAGGATGTTATCAGAAGTAAAATTAAAACCCTCGGTGTCTTCTGCATCCAAGTCCAGTGTTCTTTCTATAATGTCATATTGATTTTCTAAATGAATATATCACCCTTATTAATCAATTTATAGCTCAAAAGATTGCACTCTGATATTTGGGGTTTGGGATTCATATGTTACTCCTGCAAGTAATTCCTTGCTATGGATAGTTCATGAACTTATCTATTTTAGAGCACATTACAGTAAATTGGGGCAATTGTTTATCCCTGAGATTTGCACAATTACAAATCAACTCAAGGAAAAAAAAAAACTGAACAGAAGGTGATAATTGCATAATTGCTTTAACTCATAGTGGAAGGAGACTTATAGTTAAAAAAAAAAAACAATGAAAATGATGAGATCTGATATTTTGAACAAGTTTGACATATTAGAAAGGATGGTAGATTTGGAGTTAGAATCCTAACTCTGACACTTTCTAGCTGTGCCTTTAGATAAAGAATTTCAGTTGGAGGTATCACAAAAGACAAGTAATCCAATACATACCTATACAGAAGTGTCCTCTCTAGCACTGAGAATATATGTCATTCCGCAACTGCATAAGACATTCAAAAATGGATTACTCAATGCTTCCTGACTTAGCTTATGACATTTTTAGGTTGTTCTACTTGCCAGGAATTTTTTCTCTTGCCTATAATAAGTCCAAATCTTTCTTTCTTCAGCTTCTACTTATTGCTTCTAGTTCTAACTTCTTGGGCCATGAAAAACATATTTGTTACCTCCTCCACACAACAGGCCAAGATATTTGATCACAGTTGTGAAGTCTTCACTAACTTTTATCTATGTGAGCTGTATATTCCCAATTCCTTCAACTAGTCATCAGATAGCATGGTCACTGACATTCTCACTACTCTGATCATTTTCCTTTAATGGATAAATCCTTGCTTGTCAATGTCCTTCCTAAAATATGATGTTTTGAATAAAGCACAATAAAATATGTGTAGTCTGACCAAAGGCAAAAGATGGTGAAACACTCTTTTTTTAATGCTGGAAGTTATGCTTCTCTTAATGCAATCAAAGATAATATCAACTATTTTGGGTTTTTTGCCATCGAATCATATTAAATTGAATTTGAAATTTATTAAAACCATGGTGTCTTTTTTACATGAAGCATTGCATATTCACATTTCACTTCATTCCCTAATTGTGAAAAAGTCTCAAGTAAAGGACTTTAATATTATTCCTACAATCTTATATTCAACTTATTCTAACCTTTCAAGAAATTTTTGAATCCCCCTGACTCTATCATCGAATGAATTTTGTTACTCTCCCTGCCAGCTTCATGTCATCTGAAAATCTGACAAATATTTCTGCTGTCTTCATTCAAGTCATTGAAAAAATGTAAAACAGCCCAGGCTAGGGATGAATTCCTAGAGAAGCCTCTCTATGCTGACATTATTTGACCATTCAATCAGCCAATTTCCCTCTAACTGTAATATCTCTTAATTGATTACCATTTATCTTGTCCACAAGAAAACTATAAATAACCTTGTTCAAAGCTATGCTGAAATCCAGGAAGACTATGTCTAAACAATTTTTTGAGTACTCTAGACATTCTCTCAAAAAGGAAATGGAATATGTCTATTATGAACTTTTCTTGATGAAGCCATATTAGATCTTTGTGGGAAGACAGAAGCAAAAACATAAACAAGTTTGATAACTTGGGGAAACAGGAAAATATAATCCAAGATTTAGGGTTTTAAAGGAAAGTAGGGGTCATCTGTTTCAATTCCTCCATTTTACAAGTGCAGTGAAGGACAGAGAAGATTAACTAATTTTCCTAAGATCATGCAGCTAGGAAATAATAGTGATGGGAATTAAAATAAAATCATCTGATTCCAAATCCAATGTTCTTTTCATGATACCATGGTTTTTTTTTTATTTTTTTCTCATAGTTATACAGATAAAAAGTATCAGAACAGAATCATGACATCAGGACTCACTCAATAAAACCTCAAGTACCATATTTTATACTATTTTTTTCTAAACAAACTTCTATCATCGTACCAT